>NW_010524182.1:47529-95590 GCF_000687285.1 Phaethon lepturus | reverse complement strand
GTGTACTTCTTCCGCCGCGTGCGCACGTGTGTCCCCCGCCGCGCGGGTTCCCGGGGACTCGTGCTGCCCGACGTGCGCGGTGTTTACGCGCATCCTGAGGGAGCTGCGTTGCCTGGTGGAAACCCGTGGGTGTACTCGGCTGCCCGGGCACACGCAAACGTGTAGTTTCGCGGGTGGGGGAGTTGTGTTGTCTCCCGCATCCCAGCGGGATGCCTGCTGCCTCCCTTTCCCACCGCAGGCTGCTGGGAGGAAAAGAGGGATTCCCACTAGCTGTGAGGCAGAGCTTGCTTTCCCTTTGTTGTGGTGTGTTTTTTTTTTCCTACAACACCCCTTTCTGCGCATCCTTTACTGCCCATCTGCCAGGGTCTACTCTGCTGCCTCGGCTTGTGCCATGTCCACGCGTGATGAGGATATCGTGCTCATCTGCCAAGATCTGTTGCATGTTTCTCCGCTCTCCTTCCCTGTATTCAGGGTTATTTTCCTATACGCAAACGTAAATACTGGCAGATGCTGGGGTATAGTCTACTTCTCGCTTGCCAAGAGCCTCTTGCCTCCTTTCATACACACAAGGGTACCACTGCTTTCCAAAATCTGCTGTACTTCTTTCTGCACATAGGTGTGCTGGGGAATGCCTCCGTGCTTGACCACCACAGCCTGTTAAATACGCATACCCCAGGAGGCTTCTTCCTGTCTACAAAAAGCTGCTAAGTTGTTTTTGTTTTTTTTTTTTCCACCCAAATAGACATGCAGATATCTTCCACCAGACCCTAAGGGACGGCGACTCTTCCAGCCTGTCTCCTGTTTGCGCTGTGGAGTTTGTTCTGCCCGCTGATGAGGGAGGGTCTGTCTCCTCCTAACACGCGCCGGCGTTATCCTACTGACTGCCCGCCGAAAGCCGGTGCATCCTGCATTGGCCGTGTTTGCGTGCCTTGGGACGGGCAGCGTTTCACCGGTAGCCGTGGGAAGGCAGGCAGGCATTTCTTCTACAGGCTTCCAGGGAGAAGGTTTCCACTGTTTGTCCTTTCATGTCTTGCATGTTCCCACAGACACCCAGCGGCAGCTGTTTCGGTGCCTGCCCCCAGACCGTAGTGCTTCCTTGCTACTTGTGCCAGAGAGGTCACCCGTTCTTACCCATTTCTTATTCTCCTTGGCTGCCCTGCATGGCTGCCTGTTACATCTTTCATGACTGAGACTTTCAACCTTTTTTCTTCAAGTGCCCCGCTGCTACTGCAGCGCGATACAGACAGGTTAAGCCTACCTTGCTTTTGCTTCGACTTTTGGTTTTTCTTTGCTGAGCAGTCTGCCAGAGTAAAAAGAAGGAGTCTGCGTACTTCCTAGGTATCTGCAGATCCCAAGTTTGAAACCATAGGTTTAAAACACATTCAGTTTCTCTTTTCTGGTCATATATATAATTTGTCCAGCCCAGGATCTGTTCTGATGTTTCTAGAAGTCTCCTGCTTTCATAATTTTACTCACGTGAGGTCCTTGGTTTGCCCTACCCGCGTGGGGTATTTCTCTGGTTTCCCAGTTATGTGTTGCCGCTGCCTTCTTTCTGTGCTTCTGTCTGACATGAGGCTTTTCCTCTTCCCCTTTTTTAAAATTTTTATTTTATTTATCCTTGGGGTGTCTAGTCCACTTTGCTTTTACTTAGGTGGAGATCACCCCCTTCACCTCCCAAGTTGATCCCCGGCTTCTAGCTGTGTGTTTTCGTAGACTGGGTGACGTGTTGTTTATCACGTGCAGGGCATGCCTGCGGCACCGCTCTGTGGACCCCGCAAGGTGACACTGAGCGGGAGCGGCTTTAGTGCAGGGGGGTCACAGACTATTGTCCAAGAGTCTTTTAGGGTATTTCGAGCGCGACGTGCTTTTCTTCTGTCACCGAGGTTTCTAACTGCAGCTTGATGTCTACACGTAACGCAGATCCGAGGTGTGATGCACCTGGAGACCTTGCCTTGGTTTAAGTGCATCTATTTAAAAAGATGGAGCTGAACAAGTGTTAACCTGCTAGCATAGACACAGCCCTACCAGTATAAATGCCTCCATTGATGTAAAACTGTTTATACCAGAAACCAGTTACAATGCTGTAAGTGTCTCTCCCGAGGGACTACTTCTATTTAAACAGCTGTTTTTAATCCGAAACTTTAATTGGTGCGAACACTCCAAGCAGTCCCTTTCCAGGGGAAGGGAATTTCCAGCCCTACTTTAGTCTCCCCAGGTGGATGTTGCAGGGACGCTGACTTGTCGGGAGGGAGGATCGTGCTCGCTTTCCCACACGGATGGTTTCACGCTGGTTTTGTTTACAGGGTGAGAGAATTCCTCTTCTTGTGACCGTGAGGTTTGGAGGGGGGGAGTGTCCTTATTATTTCTTCTGTAATAACGTAAGAGAAGTAGTCAGCAAGTGAAACTGAACCCTTGCCATGTTTGTTGCAACAGGAGGTTAATCATAAACTCTGGCAACTTATAAAAGGGGTGGTTTCGTTCTGTGGTGTCTGTAGCAAATGTGTGCTGTTTAGGAGGGTCTGGTCAGCTGTTTGCTAAGAGGATCAAAAGCAAATACAGCTTCCCCCACGTGTGAAGTTGAACAAGCGTCCAGACGTTATTTTTGGTTGTATCCTGTGATTTGCTTGAAGGAGGCTTTTTGTTTTTGTGTCCTTCTGGTGAATGGATGTGTGATGCCCATGCTACGAGGTGAGCGGTGTTGGTGCGATTTGTCCCAGATAAAGGAGAAGGTCTTGGGTACTTTTGAGCTTGTGTTGGTTGTTTCACGTCTGGCATTTCGCCGGCATTGTCTGTAAACTTCTTTTTCAATGCTCTTTGAGAACATTTGAGTATATTTCCATAAGAAGATCTGGCGATACGTGTAACTTCACTCCTTTTAGGCATTGTAATCCACTCACTTAAGAAGAAAGTCAAACCGTGACAAGGCAGCGATACTTTTGCTGGCACGTGACGAGGAAGGAGATGTCCCTTGACGTAGAAAGGATTGTCTGTTGACATTCTTCTATCTCGCCCGGTTATAAGTAGGTTATCCCTGCTCAAATTATGCAACTCTGCAGACAGCCAGACTTCAGGAATTCCAAATACTTCAATGTGTCAAGTGCTGACTTCTAAATTAAATGCTACGGTTGCAGAGCGCGTTCACAGTCTGTCACTTGAAATATGACATCAATCTTGGAATCACGTGCGGCTGAAAAGGGGCAGCAACTTAATTGCCTGTTTCTTTGAAAAAGTGTTGTGTAAGATTGCAGGAGCAAAACCAGGTGCCTCCACCTGCAATAGCGTTTCGATGTGGAAGTAGGTGGTTAGCATTTCAGCAGTTATAAGCAGAAAAAAAAATACTTAAAACATTGATTTATGCAAGAAGTTGAAATGCCTCACTCTTTGTGGCTGCTGCTGTTGCCTCGAAAGATGTGGTTTCTGGCATATAGATCTAATTAAATAGTTGTGTACTTGTTGCTAAGTAAACATAGGAGTCCATTACTCTTAACTTGCCTTAGAGATCAAATTGATTCGTCTAATGGTTTCACTGGATGAAAACAAATGTCTAGTACGGCTTTGTAAAAGATGCCTAAATGAAATGGTGGTGGTAGGGAATGAACTGTGAACCTGATAAAATGGCATTTGCGTGTATGGATGGGAAGAGAGGAATTGTGAACGCTCAGATTTCGTTTAATTCTTACGTTCCATTTAATCAAGTTAAGGAAGTGACTTAAGCTGTGTTATTTGTAGATAGCGTGTTTTTAATGTATTCAAATTTAGAGCTGGGGAAATAATTATTTGACATGAACAGGTTTATCAGAGTACGTGCATGATGGGAAAATAAGGACTGCAAAATGTGTTGAGCTCAGCGTGTGGTCTGTGACAGTGGCCAGAAGCAACTCGTTAGGGGGAAAGTGGAAGAGCATACGTAGACAGAGCAGTCATCGTTCCTTGGAGCATCTACCAGCGGTGAAGGGTCTGGAGGTGGCCGGAGCTAGAGGGTATGTGCTGACGATTGTGCTTAATAGTGCCTGTTGGACTTGTCACCTATGGATTTGCCTAGGTCTTTTGAACAGTTTATGCCTGTAGCTTCTACGGTATACTGGGCGATGGATCCCACAATTTGTGCAAAAATAATTTCCTGGTTTTTCTCACTGAGTGCCTCCTGGTTTTTGTAGTATGAGAAAGAATAGAGAATCTTTTTCCAGTCGGCACCTCATTTGCAATTTTGTAGATCTCTGTGTTCTTAGTTTTCCCTCATTGTTTTCTCTTTTTTTTTTTTCCCCTCTTTTCTAAGCTGTATTGTCCTAGTCTATTTAGTACATCTGTCTGTGGAGGTTCTTCTGCGTCACTTTCTTTTTTTTTTCTTTGAGGTCTGCTATATTCTTTTGAGGTGATTTGACCACAACATTTATTTGCTTGCTTTACCCAAGAAGACTGAAATAAAGGCAGTTTTTTCAGAGCATTAAGAGATGCTGTCTCATAAAGGGACACTTTGTAGCTTATCTGTGATAACATTATAAACATTTACTGGGTGTAACATTTTATATTCAAAAGTACAAATGAACATAGTTGTAGTGAGAGCTATTTTAGTGGAAATACATTTACTGAAGAAGATCTTAGTTTATAAATGTAGCTACAGATGGAAATTGATACAGCATTCTCTATTTGGATATTACCAAGAGTGGTTTAGGGAAAAACTGCAATTATAATGGGTACTTGCTGGAGTTAAGTCTTCTGGAAGGTTTTGGAAGCGTGCGGCTGCCATGTCCTATGGAGACCCAAGAGCCCTAGAAATCACTAATGGGTTTGGAAATAACTAGTGCGTTAAGGGGCAAGTTGGTCCCATGCTGGGGGGCAGATATTTACATAGTGTTGGAGCTCTGCAGGTCTGACAGTTTCTGCAGTTTCTTTTCAGCACCTTGGTTTGTTTTTTTTTTAAGTGGATAAATACCCCTGTTAAGAAAGATCTACTCTGAGAAGTTTCTGTGAAATGTTAGTAAAGATGCTAGAGGTTTAAAAAAAACAGAACACGAAACTCTCCTCCTTATCGCCAACCTGAACCGTGGATATGGTTCTGCCTGTCCAGGTTTGGCCATACAAGGGAAGAAAGTTAGAAAGTCGGTATAGTTGCTGCTCACCTGATTTGGGGATAAATAGAATGATTTTTAGTTTTTGGGAGCCAAGAAGAACTCCTCTTAGATTTTTAAGTTTATCTGCATAAATGAGTCATTAGGAAAATAAAGGGTACACATAGCGCTAAAAGGGTGATGACACAACCACATTCCTGCCTTGCTTCAACTTGTTCAGGATTCTTTATAGACGCTTCCGTTCAAAAGGTGGCTGCTTGTTTATGTGTCTGTGACACCTTGACTAGCTGGCTGCTGTCCATGCTGTCTGGATTAGCAATGCCTTTTCGCCTCTTCAGCTCGTACATGATGTGTGACTTTGCCTTGATCTCTCCCCTTTGCTCTTTACGCAGGTTTTTCCGTCGTGTGGCTTGTCAGCGCAGGCTTCCAGTACTTCAGGCCTTAAGGGGGCTAGCGTGCTTCAGGGAGATTGAAGATTTGCGTTGGACTTTGGAAAAATGCATTTATTGTAGTTAATGTGGATTTCATTAAGGTGTAATGCTTCCTTGCTAATCAGGAATAAAAGGGAGAGGAGGAAAGCTGTCATTTTTTGTAGTAAACCTGAATACTTTGAACAACAAATCGATTGACAGGTAAGCTTTGTGCCAAACTAGTGAAAACTAGCACTTAGCCAAATTTGGCTGTCACAAACCTAATGGTTGTGATATGCAGTTACAGTCATTTGTTTCTGTAAAATCAGGAGACAGGTATGTCATTTCCAAATGACAAAAATTAAAGCCTCGCGCACAATAAGATGAGGGACAGCTTGGGGGCGTGATAGCGGAGGGGAGGAATTCTTCAGTTCGGTCGCTCTTGGCAGCTCTTGGGGCGTAACGCACCCAGGTAGGCCCTGGTTTTTGTCTTGGAGGAAGCAAAGAAATAATTTATTCTCTGAGCGCGGTTTTCACTGTGCTATCGATTAACACTATTTCTGAAGTAGACCCGCTTTGGTCTGAAAACGTGAGGCATGTGCCCTTTTCTCTCTTCAAAGACACGTAGTAGGACTTGGCAGTATTCTGTAAACAGGCGTACATGTCTGTGAGGAAGCACAGATTTGTTTTGTTTTCCTTTTGACTCTTTCCTGGATCTAATGCAGTAGTGCTACCAAGAAAATCTGTAACTGTACTAGAATTACTTTGGTATGCAGATAGGAAAACCCATGCCATTTTTCTTGCTATTTCTTTTGCACAGTACCACCAAAAAGGACTTGGAGATTTTTGCTTTTGTTACTAATTTGGGAGGTTGGCTTGGGTAGTCTTTTTGATGTATATTTTTCATAAGTTTATGTTGATACGCTTGCAGGGCTTCTGAAAGTGAGATCTGAACTGTTATGGGTAGCCATGGTAAAACAAGAAAAAATAGCTTTCTGGAATTAGTTTAAACTAGAAGGTTGCTGCCATGTGACAGATAAAAGTACTGTATGGATGTGTTTTGGCAATTTGCAGTGCTTAGAAGGACTTAATGTTCAACTTTTTGTGTTGTTTTGTGTCATTCGTTCGTACTGCTGTTAAAGACCAAAGACTATAAAACTGAAGCCTCGCTTTTTATTACACGGAGTGGGAAACGGTCATGTAATGGCTTGTCTACGCTGAGAAATTTGGGAAAAAATGTAACCTGAATTTGCACAGAGCAAAAGTGTAAAGAAATTATTAAGATCACATAGAAATTACGCATGAACACTGTCGTGGAAAGAGTGGTTAAATTTGAATGGGTGCCTCAGGGATGTAGCGTATCAGTCCATTCAGTATAATCTGATTACGTTCTGTGGGGATTGCCTACATGAGGATACAAAGAGGACTATGAATTCACTTGTTGCTTTTATTCTAGTCAAAAAACCAACCCAGAGATCTGGTCATATATTAATGGCACAAGCATCTCTAGCACGCGCTTTCAGGGCAAACCACTGTTAAACGAGCGATCTAATAGTTTGGTCATGCGCTTTTTCAGAGCACTGGTGAAAAACAGAAATTGCAGGGCAGTGAATCTGTTGTGAAGTATCTCAGTGCATTCTAGCTAGTGAAGCTCACGCATTAATTTTTATTATGAGAATAACGTAATTCAGTATATAACAAGACCTTTTAGCAGTTACTGCTCGTATTGTTAAATGAGCCTCGGTTTTAAGTACTATCTGAAAATTTGCTTTTATGTGTTATGTGGAACACTAATGTGAGATTCCTACAATGAAAAGTTCAAAGTGCTGGAGGCTGGGGAAAGTGGCATTTATCTAGTTTGCTTATTCAACCATGTGAAAGCTCTATTAGGCACATAAAGTTTATACTTTGCACTGCAGCTTCAAAAAGGCAACAAGTTAAGTCTGGGTCCTTTGAAGTAGTGAATGGTAACGTTATGTCCTCTCAAAGAGCTGACTTCAAATGATCACACCAAAACTTGAAAAACTCTGTCATGGCTAGGGAAAACAAGACTTGGGGCAAGGGAAAGGGAAGGCTGTGAAAATGTATGGAGTTTCATGCATAAAGAGTAGCCAGAACATTGTACCCGATTGCGTTCCTGAAGCTCTTTGCGTGTTCTGCACCAGAATGGTGCAAAGTCACCGTTTTAAATTCTCCTCAGATAAATCTTGTTCAAGAGTTCAGCTGTTGCATGAAACATGGAATTTGTTGGAACCAGCGAACCTCACGTAGAAAGGTACAGAGTCTTTTTAAGAAAATGCCATCTATCTTCTATAGGTATTTGTAAATGGTTTCAAGAAACATCTTGTCTTCTAGCTGTTGCGTAAAAACAGTCAGTGGTGTCAGATCAACAATTTACATACGGCACACACTACTGCCCTGATTATTGTAATCTCTTCTTTTAATTAGATCCTGAGATTAAGAGCTGTCTTGCTGATCAGTGCACTTAATGTTAAGCCCTATCAGTTCTAGCTAGTACATGTTTCTAGCTGAAACGTCGTCTGGTTTAGTCAGATGCTCTGAAAAGATCTAAGCATAGTTTACTTTACAGACACGCTAGGGGAGAGCTGCACCGAGAAGAAAAGCACACCAAAAAGCCTCTTGAGAACGTTTGAGGGTGTTAAAATAGATATTGACAAATACCTGACAAAAAATGAGGTATTAAAATAGTCTGGTTGTTCTGTGGGCCTTTCAGTTATCTGTTCAATTTAATTTCATAGTGTGGAGATCTTACTCCAGAGTCACTTTTAACTAATTAACTTCCAGATTATAGGTCAAGTCTGTTACTAGCTCCCTGGTATATAATGCCGAGGTTTTAATTTCATACTGTTGGATTTCCCATGGATTCCATTGTGTTCCTAGGACTCCAGTTCTCAGTCGTTTGTTTTTATGCATTGTGCTGACGATACATCTTAACCGTTTCATCAGCATTTTTTGAGCCAGTGTCTCTACGGAAACACTCGGAGATCATTGCTAAAACAAGTCCTTACGGCACTTCACAGGTAAATTCTTTAACCTGTTATTTCAAGTACATGAATGAATTCTTTTCAGCCGGCTCCTTAGCTGCAGTTTGTCTGTTCATCTGCTTGTTTTCACTGATAACTCTATATGTCATGTTATTCAGACAGTTTAATGAAGTTCTCATCATATGTGGCATTTCCTTTTTTTTTTTCTGAAAAATAGATTATCAAGTCAGTTTGACATACTTGAGCTTCAGTAAACACAGGTGGTGTCCCATTTTCTGTTTGTTTTCTTATTCTTCATTCTTCTTTTCTTCAGATTGTTTTCATTTAGTCAGATTTCTGCAGTTGTATACAAACACCTATAATGATGTATCTTTGAGAGATGGAAACATCTCTATATTTTTAAATAAGGACAACTTCTGCACTAAGTATTTGAGAGATAAAATTAACACAGTGTTAATGTTGCCAAGCTTTCTGGCAGGTGTGTACCACAAAACGAGACAATCTTTGCACGGTCCTGCCTCTTCTCCTGGTACACTAGCACCTTTTCCTTGAGAATTAAAATATCAGTTTCCATGTTTGTAATCACAGCAGTGTCTAATGGAAACATTTTTAGATTGACTTCTAATGAAAGGAGTGGTAACATGTCTTACACACCTACGACGTGATCTTTAATCTTCAAGTTTTATCTAGACTAAGAGTTGCAGCTATGCTTTAATCTTCTTGCTGTATTAATCTAGCACACTCGGTGCCTACGTACAGAGCTCTTGATTGTCTGTCAGTGGTTCCCAAGCTTTTTTGGTTAGAGGCTGTTATCAGCACTCAGCTTCCCCCATCAGTCAGAAGGGTCTGCTGTTGGCCATGGCCATTTACAGTGCTGTGCAGACTAATTTTCATTGCCCAGAAGCTAATGGGACCGTTTAGCAGGCTAAATTTCACGATGTATGACTTGAATTCCAGCTCTGTGACACTTCCCCAATTAATAATTCCTCGATTTATCTGTATTGGTTATCTGCTATAGAGCTGCCTCATGACAGCTGTGAGTTCATCAGCTGCAGAGACCAAAATCCTCATTTGTCTCTCATTTGCTGAGACATAAGTGGCGTGCAGTTCCTGCAACAGAAATGAAAAAGAAAGGTTTACAGTAGGATTAAATTCTCTTGCCATCTTGAGATCAGTCAGAAGAAAGTCTTGCAGGCCTCTTCCTGTAGGCCATATATACGGGATGATAAGGGACACGAATAAATCTGGAAGTGTCACTTTCACGAGGCAATGACAGGCCAGAGCTGCGCGAGAGTCTGCTGCGAGTATGTGGCGGCTGGTGAAGTTAATGAATGTGGCCTTGGCATCTGTAAGCTATTATGGTCAGGCAGATGACTTCTTAATTCTGCCAGATGCAGGGGTTGGAAGAGCTCCTTTCTGAGTTCCAGGACACGCTTGGGGGTTTCAAACAGATACCGTCTGCAAAGGACACGCTGGAAGATGTGTTGGCGCAAATCGGTAAGTTCCGTGTCTTGTTCTGCTCCATCGCTGGGAAGTTTTCAAAGGTTTGTGGAGGCACTGTTGTCGACAGATCCGGCTTGGTTTGCGTGTAGGCATTTCCATCCTCTCTGCTGAGTGCTGGGCTCTAACATAGGCTCCTCTTTAGGTTGTAGTACTTCTTCCTATCAGCCCGCACCCAGGCTCTCTTTATCTAATATCTCCTGCCACGCTGTCAGAACATGACTGCTGAATTTTTACATCCGACTCCTTCATTTCCATGCAAATAACTAAACAAAACAAAAAATCCCTAAGACACGTTGCGCTTCACATTATGCATAGAAACAACTCCTGAAAAATAGACATGGTTTAACCAATGGTTTATGACCTCATGGTGCAAGAACAACAGCTCTGTGACATGTTTTATGTTGGTTTTAATATTCTAAATAAAAGTAGTAGATGTGTTCCCCTCTTTTTCGTTACAGTAGATGTTGCTTTTTTCATGTATCCAGCAAACATCCTGCTTTTATATGCTGAGGCAGTCTTTTAGCATGAGGAAGACTTTGGTTTTCTCACTGTGGAATCTGTACACTTTTTACTTGGAGCTTTATAGTTTAGAAACAGTACAGCCGAGATGCTTGGAACGAGACAAATATTTATGAATTGTTCTTGGTCTGTATTGCTTTAACAGCAGGTATTGTGCTGTTTGTGTCTAATATCCACGGTGTTAAAAAAAAAAAAAATCTGCTAAACTGCGGAGGAAGTAGAAGAGCGTGCGAAGGTACTGTCCGTCTTTTGGTGCAGAAGGTCGAAATCAAGTAAGAGGAATGTGCAGAAGTGGACTGCAAGAATGGTGCCTTTCCCTGTCCTGCCTCGCAGCAGAGATTTGGTAGTATGTTGTTACACTTTGGCTTCTCTCACAGGCCGCTTCAGTTCTGTTCAGATCAGCTCTGAGTCAAGACAGCCATGCTAAGTGGACACGTTTCTCGCCCTGCGTGCCAGGAGGGCTCAGACAATTGAGGGATGGGCCACTGGAGTTTTGAAAGTGCTGTTCAGGAGCACACTGTGTTCAGTCAAAACTTTGGAACCCACTTGAAGGTGATGAATGAGGATGACAAAACAATTTTGGTGAGCAGGCCCCGGGCTCGTCATGACAAAAGTTGAGGAGAGAAGTGAGAATTTTTGTAATTATTTTTAGGAATTTGCACAGAACTGGGAGCTCTTTCATTAGCCTCACACCTGGTGTGTATCAGTTGCCTTACCACTGAGTAAACCACATGTTCCAGCATGTGGAGAGCTTGACTTTGGTGCATTCAGCAGCAGCACTGGTTTCTGACCAAAGGTTGCGCCTTGATGCTAATAACAGTGAAAACTGAAAGCCAGAATAGGTGAATTTTTTGCTATCTCTTGTATGGGAATATACATCAAGAAGTTAATAACTTCTAAAAAACCAACAGCGATTAAGGCGCAGTTGCCAAAAACAGTCCCTGGGTTTTGAATGGTAAATTGTAGGGGTGATAAGCGGCTGGGAGCCACGGCAGCTCAAAGAGGAGGGGTATCAGCTCCCTCTATATTCAACACTCAGCTGAAGTTCCGGTCATGCGAACCCGTCTAATATAGTCTGTACTCTTCTGTGAGGGGAAAGAAGTCAGTTGTTACTGCAAAAATCGCACCCTGAACTTTGCCTTAAAATGTATATGTAAACGTTTTCTGATTTTATCCGTTCAGAAGTGTTCTGTTGCAGCTGACCTATCATCTTAATTTACAATAAAACCATTTTGCAGAATAAATTGCTGGTTTTGGCACCCACTACTTGCCTCAATGCTTTCACCAGCGCTGAGAATTAAAGTGCACCTACCAGATCTGTGTCATACAAATCCCCTTTTCCATCATCTGAGTCGTTCTTTTCCTATCCCCATTAAAGATTAATGTTTTCAATAGAAGTGATAATGTGAGTCAATGGTCTAACTGCAATCTAGGGCTTTGCTATATGTGCACACGTGTTCTTTCTTCTCATGGCATGTTACAGGTAAGGCTTTTGCTCTCTGTTATTATGGGGTGTAATTTTGGGGAAACTTAAGAGATCTGTTAGGAATATGAAACAGGTATTTCATGGGCACTCTGGGCCCTCCTTGTTCCCGATTAATTACTTTGCAAGAGGAGTTTTGGATGCTTTTTCACCTTGTCCTTTGCAGATAAATACTATTCCTGGTCTGTCGGGGAACTTAGACTTAAAGGAATAATGTGTGCTTTTGCACCTGCCTCTCTTTCCTGTCCTGCAGAGTTTTACCTGGATTGGTACCAAGCAAGTAAAGTTATTGTGGATCCTGGCAGAGCTCAGGATTTCCAGATGTGCAAATCTTTTCAACAATTTTTCGTGAAGAGTTGCAGCCTTGGTCCTTTGACTTGCCAGTCTCAGCTGTCACAGCGCTGGCAAGAAACTTAGCTAGATCCTTACAAACTCATTTAAGATGGGGGAAGGAGCTTACGGCCCCACTGCAGTTTCCACAAGTGTTAAATAGTTAGAGGCTTGGGTATAGAGAGTTCACTCTTCATCTGTAAATTATGTAGGCTGATGTAAATTACACAGACCTGGATCAGTTAGCATTATTTGTGTGCACTTAGACATTTGAACCGTAGCTGCTTCTTGAGAGTGTTTTAGTCTGCCTCTATGAACTCTCGTTGTGAAATACTGCCTGCCACCCTTCTACAGCAGCTTCTGGTGGTCTGTAACCAAAATTTAGGAAAATCTTTTGGAAAGTCTCTTTGCCAGGAATTTTTCACATGAAGAGGTGGCTGCTTCAGAAGCCATTTGCCACTGTAGCATCCTTGGGAAATGTTCTTTGAAAAAAATTTAAGTGGTGAACATGGGTACAAAATTGTGCCTGGGTACAAAGCAGCTGAGAAATGCTTTTTGCAAGCAATACTAGTAGTAGATGAAGTCAATAGCCTCAAAAGCTCTGGCACGTGAACTTGTCAAAAAGTTGTGTCCCCAAACCACGTTTTTGCAAAACAAATGGCATTATCTTATCAAATGTAGTGCTTCTGGAATATGTGGGAAAAGCAAAACACACTCTTTTGTATGCCTTCTACTATGAAAGGGAATGTTACTGCTAACAAGAAATAGATGTGTTTCAGGTCTTCAGCTTGCTGCATGAAATTGCTCTACCATTAAAGGTCTCAAGTGTGAGTTCTCCGGAGTTACTTATCTCACTGTCAGTGATTCTTCACTGGGCAGACCGAGATCTTCCCAGAGGACTGCCGAGAACCCCCTCCCCGCCCAAACTCCTTAAAACAGAAAATGCCTGAGAGTTGTCCTGTTCTGTGAAGCTGGGAGGAAAGGGACACAGAAGCAATTGCAGTGGCTTGGGGGATTTCAGTGGGAGTGGTTTGGAGAATAAAGGTCTGGTTCCCTAACTGAGAGACCGGGGACCAGGTCAGGCCTGGTACTGAATGCTCTCCTGTGTTTTGCAGAGTATAGCGTCACCTTGGCCTCCATTTATAGACTGCTCCTCAGCATCTATTTCAGGTTTTAACATAACGGTAGCTAACTTAACACTAGCTCCTTTGTGCACTTACAGTCTGGAGTATGCCGTCTTAGAGGAAATTGAGTTCTGAAGCACTGCATACTTATCTGAATCATTCATTTCCCTGGTCCACTCACCCACTGCAGCTAAAGGTTACAGGTTTGCATTCCGCAGATTCCAGTACACCGAAGTGAATTCTGCACACTGACGTAATTTTGAGCAAAGAAACCTTGTGTTTGCCTTCTCTTTTTCATAAATACCGTCAGGCTTGGCACTGCTGGGCCGAGTTCAAACTAGGTTTACTGACCTGACTTAATATATGCTTTAAAACAAAGTTTAAAAAGTGCTGCTGATTTGTTTGAAGTGAGAACAGTTGGGCAGCTCCAGCCAGCAGTTTTGTCAAGTGAAGCAAGGCAAGATTTGTAGTGGGAGATAGTACCTTTTATTAGGCCAGCTGGTGTTGGGGGAAACAGATGAGTGTTTAGATACACAAGTGAAATAGATAGATTCTATCTTTTTTAGCTAGAATTTAGATACACAATTCTGAAATAGAAATTAGCAAACTTGAAGCTATGTATGCACTAAGAGCAGTTGTTTAATTCAATTACAAAGCTAATTATGCTAACTAGTTAGTTTGAGGGAGCAAGGGGTGCTGGTACCGATGTAGCACAGTGAGAAGTTGGCAGAGATAAGGTGGTCCAGGTCACACATCTATCCCCACGGCAGATTTGTCAGTGCCTGGACTGCTACTGCCGTTACGGGATGGTGCCGTAACCGGTGCACAAGGAGTGGTCTGGGTTAAAAAGAAATGTCAGGAAAAAAAAAAAGGTTAACTAGTGATCTGATTTACACCACAGCCTCACAGTTGAATGAGCGTACCTGAGGGATTGGTGAGCACGAGGGTGGGAACTTCCAAAGCTTTTTGGACACTGAAGCCCATGTGGCATTTATGTATCTGAAGTCTGTTGGTTCAGTATTCGGAAAAGTTAGTGTTTTCAAGACGTTTTGTAAGTCGCCACTGGTCAAGATACAGAGGTTAAAGGTGGGGTGATAGTTTTGTGGCGCTAAAAAATTATTCACTTCTGTTGTAAAATGATGTAGCTAAGTGAGAAACTGAACGCGAACAGCTCTATGAGTTTACTTCACTGACTCTTCCAAAGGAAAAAGCAAGATTATTTTAGGTACCATGTTTCAAAACAAATGATTTGAGCCATAACATTAGGCAGCAGGTGAATAAGAAGCTAACTTCTGGGTATGTGGAAGTAGGCAGGTCACATAAACAGTATTTTTAAATTCTGCGAGGTTTCTTTTCCATTTATACAACATAGTGTACACTTTCACATGTTTACTGTTTCTACACGGAGAAACTTGACGTGTGTTTAATCATTGTCCCAAAAAAGCTTAAGTGATTTGGTAGCTGTTGCTAAAACTTGTTTTTTCAGTAGCCTTGAAACAGTAAAAATGAGGTAAGTTGCTTTGAACTACTTAAAGGTCAGGTCTACATTAGTGCTCGTGGGAGTAAAAAAAAAAAAAAAACAAAAAAAACCCAAAACAAACCAACAACTAATTTTCAGATGAATTGTACCAAGTCTTTGGTACAGTAGCACTTACCTTCAGACTGCTTTCGGCTAATGGTGGAGAAAATTCTCCTCGCCCTGGAAGGCCTGAAGTGCTCGCGTTCGAATTCTCACCTTGTCCAGGGATCTGCGCTTTGACAAGGTGGTGGATCCCCACACATTTCCAGTGCGGGAACAGACGCTGGAAAAAACATTCTCTTGAACTCTAAGCATCTGTGGCAAAGTTAAATATAGCCTGTTAAACTAAATATGGGCTGAAGTGTCCCGCTGAGAATATTTTTTAAACTTTGGAAAGTATCTTTAAATTTCACCGTGTTTCTCTTGAACTTTGTAATACTCTCACGTTTTGTGGGCCAGGGCGTAAGCGTGTGCATGGGGATTGTGGGGAGGAGGAGCTGTGCTGCCAGCAGCTGGGAAGGGAAAGCAAGCCACCACTTCTTCGATACCAGCCCCAGTCCCGGCTCAGAGAATTGCTGATGCTTTGTGGCTCGACGATGAACAGCAACTGTTCTAGCTCCAACCCACTTATCACTTAGTTCATGTGTGCACCTTGCACCCCACCCCAAGCACTCCCAAGGTACCGTGTCTAGTTCTAGTTTATGGTTCCTGAATTGCTCTTAAATGTGACTCCCTGTACCTTATGCTCTAGCAACTGCTGTCATGGTCTCTCTAATAATCGGTAATAAGACATGATAAAACGTCATTTGGAAAGGATGACAATCCAGAGATGTTAGACTTGAGGTGAAGTTGCAACGTTGCAGCCCTTTACTCTCTTTCGTTGCTGTGACTTAGTGCAGCTATATAAATGCCCTGTGCCACTAAAAGATCGACAGAGAGAATTGAACCATTTTGTAACCTGGCTAAGCTTTAGCATGCTCATCTCTTAATGTGGAAAATATTTTCATATTGTTTAAATTACCTTCTAAAAATATTCGTTGTTTTTACTACCTCATTAACTGCAAAGAACTGATATTGTTGCTTCTCCTCAGGCCACCCCTTTTGATTTTTCTGAAAATAGCATGCATATGCATACGTCCTTTGTCCACACTGCAGCCTGTGTAGGAGCTGCTTGTTTGAATGGTGGTGTCAGTGCAATGAGGGGGAAGGTCATCTTGCAGCAGAGACTTAATGGAGCGGTATCCCACAGTCATGGCAGGCACGCTGCTCCTGTAATAAATTTAAATCAATTTATTGCACATGACTGACTTCCGCTATTTTATTTTAAATTCTGTAACAAGATCAAGGTCAAGGAAGCAAAAGATGAAAGGAGAAGGGGAAAGGAAGCCAGCAGAGGGGAGAGGCAGGCAGGAAGGGGGAAGCAGGACAAGGAATGGTTCAGAGCAGGGTTTGAAGGAGGTAAACAGAACAGAACTCTCACCCTTAGAGACCAGAGAGATAAGCATTACTCATTCAGACGAGCAGAGAAAGAAAATGGGTTAGTCTTCTGAGCATATAAGCATTGGGACTGTCGCTTGCTTAGGTTTTTCTCCTTGTTTATAATTACGTATTGGTACTATTTCTAAATACCAGATGTACCGTTGATAGTTCTTGCAAATGTATTATTCTTTTTGTAGCCAGTTGCTGAACAGAAGTACTTCTGGACTTCTGACGTGCCAAGGAATTGCTGCAGCGACTGGGAATTCAGAAGGAAGGCTATCCCAAGGCCATATTAGAATATGCTGTTACAAGATTTTACCGTAGTGTTTTGGTCTGAGATCAATTAAATATGCTTTTCATTTGATTCATGCTGGAGAACAAACAGTCGGGATCTTCAGATGCCTCTTGAGGTCGATATGTTTTCTTTCACAGAAGGGAATGTTTTGCTTGTGCTTAACAACTTCCTCTGCAGTAGTGTGAAATTTCAGTTTAAACCCAAATGGCCCTTATAGTTTCACTCAGACTTTATACATACTGTTAAGTGTTAGTTAATCTGTTCTCTCGGAGAGATATTTTTCCTCTGTCTGAAAGGGTTTGCAGTATCAAAAATGAAATCATAGGAACAAGAAGAAGCCAAGTGTAAATGTCTGTAGAACAAGGTAGGCTCTGACAGCTGCCATTTAAATATGTGCTAAGACTTGTGAGATTTGTGGCAAGTTGTTCCAAACTTGCAGTGCTCTTTGTATCTGCGAAGCTCCACATGAGCAATTTGCAAGCGTGGTATGTTTTTGCGTACATGTAAAGGGAAGTAGAAGGATGATGTGAAGAAGCTGCCTGACTCCAGGAAATAATCAGATCCAATTATGTTGTTGATGTGTAACCACCAACTTTACTGAGATGATATTTCTATATCATGTTAACTGTATGAGTCATGTGGAACACAGAAGATGTTTCATGGAAGCTGGTGGGGGGGGGGGGGGGGGGGGGCTTAAGAAGGTGAAACATGGTGGCTTATGTTTCCTTTACAGTAAAATAGTTGAGAAATAATTGGAAAAAACCCAGGAACTGATTTTCCTTGTTCAGAGGGGCCTCGTTCTCTGCATGTAGAGACAGCTGGTGGCTGCAGAAGTTCCAGTGCAGGGGCAGAGGATGTCTGGGCATATTGCACCTAGCTTAGCGTAGTGTCTTCCCCCTGTGTATAGCAGAGGGAGTGAATTGTAGATCAGCTTCATCCTCCTCAAATCAGAGGCGTTTAGTTTCGAGGTACTGCTGCAGCCTTAAAACTTGTGGACTGTGTGGGGTGTAGAGCCCCCTCTACTCCTTCAGGCCCTTGCACAAAAAACATGCATTGGCTCCCACACGTAGAAGAGAACTGGTGCCCAAGAAGGCAGTTTTGCATTTTTCAGAAGAAAGTTGTTGCCCTCCTTGTATTATGTATCACATACATAAGATCAATTTGTGTGTATTTGATTTAAAGCTAAACTTTCCTTTGAGGTTTATAATCCATTGTGTTTTGGAAGGAATTTTCAATAACTTCTCATCCTAGTCCAGAACTATTTATTAAAAGAAGCTTTAGGCAATCAGTACCTGCACTACAGCAGGAAAGCAGAGCTATCGGCGACTGCTATTTTGTGTTTACTAGCTTGAACTCTGTCCTCTGAAAATTCGTGCTGTAGTTTCTCTAAAGCTTTTCTGGTATTAAATACCTTCTCTGGGAGATTTGCTTCCTCCTGCACACTTGTAAGTGGACCCAAGCTAATGTCTTTTCCGCTTAAAAGAAACATTCGACAAAGTCTGTCAGGTTTAAGAACCGTGAGCAGTAGTTTCCTGAGCCCAGAAAATAAAACCACAGGTTTCTTACACAGATGATAGTTTCAAAAATGCTTTCTTTTCAGTATTACAGACATTTGTTTTGAGTATTTCAGTATTACCAACATTTGTTTTGAGACCCCACCTGCAGTACTGCGTCCAGCTCTGGAGCCCTCGGCATAGCAAAAACACGGACCTGTTGGCGCAGGTCCAGAGGAGACCACCAAAATGCTCAGAGGGCTGGAACCTCTCTGCTGTGAGGACAGGCTGAGAGCGTTGGGGTTGTTCAGCCTGGAGAAGAGAAGGCTCTGGGGAGACCTTATTGCAGCCGGCCAGGACCTAAAGGGGGCTGATAAGAAAGATGGGGACAGACTTTTTGGCAAGGCCTGTAGTGTTAGGACAAGGGGTAACGGTTTTAAACTAAAAGAGGGGAGATTTAGACTAGATATAAGGAAGAAATTTTTGACAATGAGGGTGGTGAAACCCTGGCCTAGGTTGCCCAGAGAGGTGGTAGATGCCCCATCCCTGGAAACATCCCAGGTCAGGTTGAACGGGGCTCTGAGCAACCTGCTGTGGTTGAAGATGTCCCTGCTCATGGCAGGGGGGTTGGACTAGATGACCTTGAAAGGTCCCTTCCAACCCAAACTATTCTGTGATTCTCTGATTTGTTTTTCTCTGGACGCTGTTAGGAAATTGTTTTGAGTGAGCAGCAGCAGAAATGTAGAAGATGATATTAGTGATAGATTGCAAATAATTTGATCTGTGGTTTTGAAAATTATGTAGGTAATTGCATTTCTGTAGAGTTGGTCCACTGCACAGTCTGGATCCTCGAAAAACCTGACCCTAGAGTATTCATCTGAATTGTCTTCATACAGAGGCTTATAATCATGAAACCACTTCGCTTTTGCTTTCAGAGATGAAAATGACAGTTTTCTTCTTTGTTTTAGGATACCTGTGATCTCTCATATGTGGAAAGAACCCTAGCAGAAAGGTGAAAAAATGGGTGTTAAAACATTCACTCATAATTCCCCTGCTCACAGTCAGGAGATGCTGGGAAAGCTGAACATGCTCCGCAACGATGGACATTTTTGTGATATCACCATCCGCGTCCAGGACAAAATCTTCAGGGCGCACAAGGTGGTTTTGGCAGCCTGCAGCGACTTCTTCCGTTCCAAACTCGTTGGCCAAGCAGAAGATGAGAGCAAGAGCGTGTTAGACCTGCACCATGTGACAGTGACTGGTTTTATACCTCTTCTGGAATACGCTTACACAGCAACACTATCTATTAATACAGAAAACATTATTGATGTGTTGGCTGCAGCCAGCTACATGCAGATGTTCAGCGTTGCTAGCACGTGCTCAGAATTCATGAAGTCCAGCATTTTATGGAATACGCCCAACAGCCAGCAAGAGAAGGTGCTGGATGCAGGGCAGGAGAACAGCGCAAACTGCAATTTTACTTCTCGAGACGGCAGCCTTTCCCCAGTTTCTTCTGAGTGCAGTGTAGTGGAAAGAACCATTCCTGTTTGCCGAGAGTCACGACGAAAGCGCAAAAGCTACATAGTTATGTCCCCCGAGAGCCCCCTTAAGTGTAACACACAAACAAGTTCCCCCCAAGTGCTGAATCCTTCAACTTCTTACCCGGAGTCCAGAAATCAGCCCGTGGACTCGTCCTTAGCTTTTCCCTGGACTTTTCCTTTTGGAATAGATCGAAGACTTCAGTCTGAGAAGGTGAAGCAGGCAGAGAACTCTAGGACTTTGGAAATGCCTGGGCCCTCCGAGTCCAACAGAAGAATTGCAGATTACGTGACGTGTGAGAGCACAAAAGCCAGTTCTCCCCTTGTGATTGAAGAAGACGTGCGTGTCAAAGTGGAAAGGCTAAGCGATGAGGAGGTTCATGAGGAAGTATCGCAGCCTGTTAGCGCATCCCAGAGCTCTCTGAGTGATCAACAGACAGTCCCAGGAAGCGAGCAAGTGCAGGAAGATCTCCTGATCAGCCCACAGTCTTCCTCGATAGGTATGACCATTTCTGGGGTTAGATATAAGTACAAATAGGTATGTGTGCACTTGTGATTTTATTGGAGGAAATCTGCTTTGTGTTTTTTCATGCTTTACTTTTGTGAAACTGCGTTTTGTTTCCTGTTTTATGAAATGTTACGTATAAACCCTGGTGAGGGGGGATGGGGCTTGGAGCTCTTTAAATAACTTTGCAGAAGGTAGCTGAGAAAGGTAAGCCAGTTGACAGACGTTGTTTTTCAGTAGAGATTGATAACGCCTTTTTACCTCTGGTTGCTTGACTGGGGAGAATAATTCTGGTTTTGTTAGTGTCAAAAGGCATGATCTCAGCTGAGCTGCAACACCAAGTTTGAAAGACTTGTGGCTGTAGCCACAGAGGGAGAGAATGGTACTTTGCATCAGACATAAAATCTTGTACAATCATGACAGAGAGCCTTTGTAAGAAGATTTGCAAAATAAGTGGTGGAACACTCTCATCTTAATGCCCCAGACGAAAACAAAACCACACAGTCATAATATTGAGAATCTTTCCATTTCTGTGGGATTTGGTTCTCAAGTTGCTTCAAATACTGCCAATTGCTGAGAGAAACCTTTTTTCCATGAAAGACAATTTGAAGCCAGTTTTGGGTTCTTCTAGCAGGCTGTTGTTTATTAATAGCTAATACTTAAAGGTTACTGTAGCAATCCCTTTTTTCCCTCTTTGCGTAGAATGCATTGAATGGCTTTTAGTAAGTCAAAAGATAGAGGTTCTGCAATATTTCTAGTTTAATTAGCAAAATTTGGCCTACGTCAGCTATTTTGCGTTCTGTTAAGTGTCTTGACCTGTGCTCGGTAGAGATTGTTTGCTGAAAGATTTTTCCTAAAGCCTGTTTTGTTTAAAGACCATAAGAACAGCCAATGTACTGGTCTGCCTCATTCAAATAATGTATACATGAAAGGCTGCTTCAGTTAAATAAATAGCAAAAGACAACAAAGTAAATAAATGTAACCCAGTAGCCTGCATTATTTGATTTGTTTGGTCAAACCTAACACCGTAATTTCTCTGAAGAAAGTGAGTGTTAGATCAGTCTGACCATTCCAGGACTGCAATATATAATCAGTGTTGTTAAACAATTCAGGTAATACTCACTAAAAAGAAATGAAAATATTTTCCATTTATCCCATCCTGCAAGACTTTATGTTGCTGGATTTGTTTGTTGGCTTGTGTAGCTCATGTGTTGATATTTTAAATCAGTAATGCAGTTTCCAAATGAAAATGTTTTATTTTCTGGAGATGAGGCTGTTTACCTTTTCTGAGAAGCAGACTTAGTATCAGTTTAAATATAAATCTTTAAATGTAGTTTGCCAAAATAGTGCACAGATTAAAAACTAAAAGAAACAATTTGTTTGCTGGGTAGTCTCCAGGAAAAACGGTCCTTGTTCAAGAACAGGTTTAGTTTGACTCAGTTTTTAACTCATTGTAGTAGGAACTTCAGAAGGGCCTTGCCAGTGCCATGTGATAAGAGATGCAATTTATTTCATCAGCAGAATTGTACCCTCACAGACAAAATAGAACAACTAGAAATAATGATACGGGAAAGTTAAAAATAGCATATCAAGTGAAAGGAGGGAGTTTTACCAACTATAAATACCATACCCAGACTGCTTAAAAAACCAAACTGGGTGTAAACGCTAGATTACAGATGCGTAGCATGTGAACTATGAAAGTTTTCAGAGGCCATCTCTTGGAGTTACAAATATCAGAAAAATTGCAGAGTCAAAAGTGGTTTGAATGAATTGGGACATGAGAATGTGAGACTAGGACTGAATTGTAGAGAGGGAGGTGCCACTGAATGCTACAAAATCTTTTCTAAGAGAGTCTTAGAATTAATTAAACATAAAAAAAATACTAATTTATTTTAATTTATTGATTTGTTTTATTTAATCATTTAATTAAATTAAATAATAAATTTTAAAATACTCTGAAACATACTCGAATAGCCCGGCACCTTACTGAATTCTGTTCTTGCTTTCAGTTTCCTGAACTGATTTCTGTTGACAAGCAACTTTGCACACCCATCTTCAAAAGCTACCTGTTTTGAAGCCACATGATGGTTTTGGGAAAGTTTTCCATTTTTTATTTCCTATTTTAGGTTTTCTACCACTGAGGTCATGTATCTGATCGTTTGTGTGGCATGGGACAGAGGAACTTAGGCTTTAGTGATTATAATGTTTAAACTTATATGTATGTTATTGTGGATATTAGTACAGCATGTTCTTCCTTAAAACGGCTAGCGAGAGAAAAAAAAATGCGCTAGCCCCAAACCTTCAAAGTACAAATCTGTTCTTTGTCCTTGAATGTGTTTGAATTAATATATAGTGGTCTTTGCATAACATTATTAACTATCCTCATCATAGTTTTTATTCACGTTTTGCTATAAAGAGAAACAGTGCTCGCCTTTTTTAGGACAATTCATGTGTGCCTAATATATGATAAGGCACGCTTTGTAGCTAGAAAGCACTTTTTACCACCCAAAGATCTATTTCCTTATGTGGTAATACCAGAACAGCAAATGGAGGCAGCAAGATATGTTAAAGTAAGGCTTTCTCTTCCCTGAACATATTTTCCTTGTATAATTGCACATATTTATCTCAGTGTTTTATAGTGCATTTATAAAAGCATTCGTGCCTTTCTGTCTGATATTGCAAAAAGCTCTTATTCACTCTTTGGGCAATTTCAAGGATTGTTCATTTGCAATTTATTATATTTGGAAGCACTTTATAATATAGAAGGAGACATGAAGCAGGGCCTTGATAAATAAGTCATTATGGTTACAACAATAGCTATGTCTGAGAAGATATTTTCATAACTCATTAACACTGTTTCCATTTGAGAGGTGAAGGCATAGAATTAAACCTAAGAGCAATTGGGCTTATTTTTCAGTAGACGTTCGGTTAAGTATTTCATTAGAAAGAAGCATAAATCAAAATGGGATTAACTTTTATAACTTTAGAGATTGCATATTTGCTGAATTTCCCAAACATAGTTTGTCAGCTCGTAACAAAATTTTAACAATTTTGATTCTACTAGTGTTATTTTGAAATTGCTAGAGATGCAGGTTTCCTCCCATCACTGACCCCATAACATGGGGTCACGTTAAGAGAGTAATCTTTTACTTCAGTAAGGTTTTGTAGAACACACTGTCCTTCCTAGGGACAGCCTTGTTTGGAGACTATTTGACAAAATATGCACATTTTCTGCTTCACTTTCCATGTCTTTGTTCCTTCTCTTTGGTTTTGCAATTTGTCTGGCACTTGCCACTGTAGACCTAACGGTACTTGATCTTCCTAGTAAGCATTAGAGGAGAGTTCCCAAATTCAGATTGCTCATGTACCGCTCTTAGAAAGCAGAAATAGTTTTACCATAGCAGCAAGAGCAACTCCTAGCTGCATTGTCCTAAGCTTCGCTCATTCTCAAGATGTAGGTGTAGAGCGAGAAATTTCATTCCGCCGCTAGTTGTCATCTCGCATGGATTCAGTGGCAGAGACCCAAAGACTGCTTGGCTGTTCAGAGAAGTTCAACCAGTGCCTGGTATTCAGTCTCAACAGAGGGAAAAGGAGGCAAGATGGAATTACCACTTCCAAGCGACTTTTATGCTACTAATCCTACCTACGTCATGGCTGGTCCTTTGGAAATTTGGTGGAGTTCAGTCATTCATTTTTATCATCTCCCATTGCACCTCTAGACATTATCAGAGGAAGAGGAGGAATATGAGGAGATCCAGTCTGCTCTCTACGCTCAGCTTAAAGAGGGAACAAAACATGGTTGTCTAAATGGTCATACGTAACCAAACCAGAGGATTTTTTTTAATCATTGGTATGATTGGTGGGGGCGGGGGTACCAGTTCTTTGAGTTGTTTTAGTACTGTACTGCCAACTTCTCTCTCTGTTACGGTGACATCAGGCCAAAATAACCTTGCTTGATACGCTTAAACAAAGATTGGATGCCAAACTCCCAAGTGGTGATGAGGGAGGCCCGTCTAAGCAACAGTCAGACACGTCAGGTGAATGAAGTCGTAAAGGTTTGGGTTAGTGCTGCATTTACCTTAGATTTTGTTTCCAAAATCCACTTGAGCTACATTTGCTTGATTTTTGGTACACTGAACAAAGCTCTGGGATGGTTTTGTGTATACATTTCTCTTACACACAGATGTTTGGTCTCTTTTGTGTTGCGTTTCTGATTTCTCAGAGGGCTCTTCCTGTCTCAGCATCTTATCAATAAATGAAAGCATTATCAATGGAAAAAAAAAATGTATGGAAGACTTGGAACACAAAAGCAATGTAGTGTAGCAGGATTGAACTCTGTTGCTCAAGAAGTCTTGAAAACTGATGAAATAGTCCCTTTAGGTGAAGGTTACATTTCTCCTTTACAATGTTAGTACTGGATGTGTTTTGAAAACTCTGGCTGTGTTTAACATAGATTCTTTCCATTTTCTAGGTGTGCCAAATATGTGTCCTTTATTGAGTTGTCCATTTACTAGATAATCTGGGCAGAGGAAAAGTTGAGCTGGAACATGTTGCTTCTGGGTTTTCTAGGTGATTTTCCCAAGACTATTTCAGTATCTTAGCGCTCAGGAAGCAGTGCTTCTCAGAGATTTGGGAAAGCAAGTTTTATGTGTATTTACCTGCCCCCTCAACCCTTTTTGAACACTTATTTGCATTAAATTGCCCTTTTTTCTTTGCCTAGGCTCAATAGATGAGGGGGTTACGGAGGGATTACCCACACTCCAAAGTACCTCTGGCACTAACGCTCATGCAGATGATGATGATCGGTATGTACCAATGTAGTGTGCAACTGTTCTGCAGCAAGTGCTGTGCTGTAATTAACCTACCCAGCCTTAATCCCAAAATGTTTAGTTGTTCGTACATCTACTTCTCTGTGTTGATCAAAGTACAATCAGTGCCTGAAGGATCATATGCTTTAGAAGAATGTAGGTGATGAAAGTCAGAATTTGCTTACTTGTTGCTTTTCATTTCCTGTCTATTTCTAGGCAACGCCGGTGAAGGAAGATATTCATGTTTTTGCTGTTTCTTCATCACTGCTCTTTATTAATAAACTAAAAATAAAAAAATCTTTACTGTGAAGCAGGTGTGGTAGTTGCATGCGTGCTGAAGCTGACGTAAAGCCACAAAAGCAACAAAACGAAAACAAGTACCTAGTCTCGGCTTCACCAGACTTTGCTATTGCCATAAACCACAGAGCAGCCTTAAATCTTGTCTCCCAAACTTTCTGCATGTAGCTTCTTACCAAGATGCTGTGTGCCACTTAGTGTAAATATTTAGCGCTCTTTTGCTGTGCTGGGATGAGTGATTTAGTAAGAAAATCCCTTGTAAGGGAAGGCTGGCAGAGGAAGCTGAGCTAAAATGGGTCTGTTTGGTCGAAGATGTATCCTAGTTCTGTTAGAGCAAAGTGATGTACCTGCAAGTGGCATACAAGGGTACACACAACTGGTTTAACTTTTATTTCTTTGCTTTTGTGGTATGTGGCAAATATGGCATATAGCTAGCTCTTCCCTTTCTAAGCAAAATGTTCAAACTATTGACAAGCGAGCTTTTGCATAGTGTTTTGTTAGACAAGTGGGTCTGAGGAAGAAGTGTGAACCTTCGGGAGTTGTTCCAGAAACTGTGTCAAGTGAAACTCCCTATAGAGATAACTATCGAGAGCTGCATTTTCATACTCATAAAATCTTTCCTGCCATTTCCATCTAAAACCTGTCCCATTGTAGGATTAAAATCTGAAGGGAAAATAACTGCCTAGGTAAGATTTTTTGTATGACATTGAAGATTTTATCTATCTGCTAACAAACCCGGGTATAAAAATAATACCCAGCACTTAGGGTTTGAATTGATAGTAGGAGCACGTGTTGCATTAGAACTAATCTAGGCTTTTAAAGCTATCATTCTAAAGTCAAGTGGCATACATATTTTCAGCAGTGGATTATTTCAGAAGTTTCCTGTCAAATTGCAGAGCTTCAGCACAAACTACATAGAAAATTCAAAACACATAAAATCCTGTTAACACACTGAAAATTCCCACTAAAAGATCTCCTCCATGCAGAGAAGGAAGGAATATTTACCTTACTTTAAGCCCAAGTCTGAAATTAATTAGTCTCAGAATAACAGAAGCATCATCAAAATTAACTAGAATTTGCCCATTGTTTATGTAAACTGTAAGGGAACTGATAGTTATGGGGATTTATGAGAATTTTAGACTCCAGAACTAAAATTTTCTACCAGGTGATTTGTTTTATAAATTCAAATGAAAGTGCCAAGACTGTACTTATTCTGTGAATCAGTTAAATGTATAAAGTGGTGCTTTCAAGTCCTAAGAAGTTTTCTTTGGCATGCGTGCCTGTATATGCCTGTCAGGGTGGGACGGTGTATTCTGGTACGCTGCTACAGCCCTTCAGTCACTGGACTTTTGAATTCCCGTTTCAAGCACAAGCAAATAAATATGTCCTGTCGTTCGCTGTGCAGCAATTTGGGCGCACAGTTTTGGGTGCGTAAAATGAGATAAGACAGA
The DNA here is from genome assembly GCF_000687285.1 of Phaethon lepturus. Taxonomy (NCBI): domain Eukaryota; kingdom Metazoa; phylum Chordata; class Aves; order Phaethontiformes; family Phaethontidae; genus Phaethon; species Phaethon lepturus. Next base: position 68,762 of record NW_010524182.1, on the reverse strand, counting down.
ATTCTGAATAAAATCAAGCATTTAACTCTAGCTGAATCAAATGCAAACATGATCGACAAAGCGTATGGACGGAGAAAATTTCCTTCACTTTTTCTTTGCTTTTTTTTTTAAATACACCTTTAGTTTACGTCCAGGTTTTACATTGCTTTATTAGTAGAGACTCTTAAAATGCCAAAATTAGTTGTGAGTGGACAATGCGAATTTATATTGAAAAAATGTGTATTTGAGTATATATTTATTATACTTCTGTTAACAGAGCAAAAGACTGTTCCATCTAAAGGTCTTTCAATATGACAACCTTATCCCTGTAGAAAGAATCGTAAATATTTCAAAATTTAGGATATCTTATATCTTGAGTTTCTGTGTTAAATAATTAACATAATTAATTGATCCTCCTCCGTAATCCGTGTTTCATAGACAGCAGGTCACATGTAATCGTTGTCAGCTTTATAGGCACACAGGAATCTGTTAAGTATTAAAACTACTGTTTCACAGTGAAGTCTGATACATGCCTTCTCTGATATGTCACGTTAGGATTGCAATACACTTTTCTAACGTAGATCTGTAATTCAGCCTTGGCTGATTTAATGGTTAGTCTCCGTATCAGTTCGTGGCTGCATTTAAAAAGGAGTTGCAAAGGCTCAATTAGAAAAGAACTCTGTGATCCAGCATAACGCGGACCTCCACTTTTCTAAAATAATTGTTATTTACGAATCGAGAACATTTCTAGGCTCACTGAGCCTTCTGGCATTCACATTTGTCAGAGTTTAGTTCTGCATAGTTAAACATGTATATAATCTCTTGGTGAAAAGAAGAAAAAATTGCGAGCAGAATATTTTAGTGTTACAGGGAAGGAAAACATTTTAAACCTATCTCTTTATCTAGTAGTTACAGAAATTCTCTGAGACGTTAGACAAATCTCAACTGTTAAATGCCACATTTACCACCAATTGCAAGTCGTGAAAAATTGAGAATATATGGGGATAAAGCAGCAGGGGAGAAGAAACACGATTGCGTTTCAAACGTAATTTTTTCATTGTGCTAAGGTCCACAGCTATGTCACCAATAGGTATTTCAGCCTGCTTGCGGTGTAAGGATAGAAAAAGACATGCCAGTCACTGGTAGCTTGGAGAGCCTCATGATTCCCATTTTATCTGCTTTAACCAGCCTTTTTCATCATGAAGCTTTTATGTAGGAAAAACCCCAAACTTTATTTTAAATTTCTTCTAGGGAGGTTGTCCCCATAGCGCTTCTCCTTTCTGTTTCAATTGCAGAGAAGCTGGCACCAGTACAGGCTTTGGGGATGAGCTAGTCTGAGAAAGCTGGAAACAAAAGGAGAGCTGTGGCTGCTCCTTTCTGCCCTAGTTTGAGTGTCTCCCTAGAAAGCTCTAAGAGCATGATGCACTTTTGCCTCTTCACAATCCCCTAACACAGAAATGAGGGAGGAAGGACCTAAGAAACATGTTGCTAGAAAATGAAGTTCTCTATAAAGCAAGTTAAATGTTATTGCAAAAAACCAAAATGTAATTCTTATTCAAGCACACCACGTGTGCATATCTATATGTACACCTAAAAGCAGGAGTTCTTGCTGCCCAGGCAGTCATCCCTTTATCACCCCTGCATTGCAGCTGTCACTTCTCTTGGCACATAGCTGTGAAAATTTTAACTGTGAATTCTCCAGCCAGCTGAGCGCGAGGGAACCTTTTCTGAAGGGATTTGCCCTTTAGCCGGACTGCGTGACATTTGTCAAACACCAGATGAGGGGCAAGTTGTCCATCCTGGGCCCAGATCAGTTTGGCTGTTTGATTATTAGGGTATTATGGCAGCTGGACTTCTATGCCTTATGCTTTTTTTGCAACGTTGTTTGGGTTTTTTAAATTTTTTTTTTAAATAACAGACATTCTGTGTTGATGGATTTTCATTGGTAAAGTGGAAAGCGAGTGGTCATGCCAACTCCAGAGACAAAACTAGCATTTCCATATCTCAGTAGAGTAAAATCTGTTCTTTATCTAGTGATGTGATCACAAAGAGGAACAGGAGCGCCAGAGTTTGTCAGAGATTTGGTTAGAGAAATCAGAACTTATGTTTAAAAGTACCCTCATTTCCTGCAAGTGCATTTGGTGAGCCATCAGTTGGCTTTTGTAGACCCATAAGCGAACTACGTTCTGCCAGGCCTAGGATATGAGCTGGCAACTTCCCCCTTGCAAATACTCCCTTTAGCAAAGATCAACAAGTCTGTCAGCACCTCTTTTCTCCACAGCTCTCTAGGACACTACTGTGTATAAAAAGAAGTGGAGGACAATAAAATTTCTTCCTCAGAGCAAATATTATTCCAGTTTCATGTGAGACCAGAAATCCTTATTGGTTTTACAGACTGGTTGATACTAAACTCCTGCAGGAAAGTCTCTTACCTTGCGTGTATCGAGAGGTACCTGGCGCTCTCTCTCTCCAGATAAATCTTACAACTGGAACTTTTGCCACCAAGACCCATGATTGTACTCACAATTCAGATACCCAGTTCTCACAGTTGTATTGACATCAATTTCCAGAGTAGGTAGAGACAATTAAGGTATTGATTTTAAAGAGATGGTCCTAGTTCTTGACCTCCTGTGCTGGTCTGCTCTGTGGATTTTTGTATAAATGTGCAAAGTGCAGGTTTCATTCCTGTGAGCGTTAGTAGTCCACAAATTCAGCCTTAACCTCAAGACCAACAATCTGGGTTCAAGGTGGAAGCAGACCAGCAAAAGGATTTGTTCAGTTAGAGAGACTTTCTGACTATGTGCAACAGGAGACATCGTTGTACTTTTTTCTCAATACATTTCAGACGTTACAGTTTAGTAAAATGAAAATGGCGTTGTTTTGGCCATGGAGTATTCAGGGTCAGAGCAGTTCCCTGCTGCCAGTGACGCCTGATCTGCCATCAGGCTGTGAGCAAGCTGAAATGTCTATTTCAATAAAAAATATAGACCTTAATGCTCAGGAAAGGGAAACCCCAGGTAAGTACAAACTCCTATTGTTATAATGTTCGTACCAGCAGATTTGTTTTTATTTCACTATGTCCTTTATTTAGCGAAGCGAGTTCCTTGCCAGAGGACTTGGATTATAACACTGCAGTTCCTTTAAACGGTTTGCAGCTAGAGGCTATGTAGGAGCAATTAGTCAGTTTTAAATAAATTACTTCGAAAGTTAAATTGTTCCTTTATTATAGTGTGTGTGCTGTTTTTTAAATACAGCACTTGAGCTATTCTCCTAGAGCTGATTGAATCAGACAAGGAGCAAGTATTGATTAATTAGATTAATATTTTAAACTTAGAAATACGTAATTTTAGATACTAATGTTTGTTATTGAACTTGGGTTGAAATGAAAATGAATTGGCTTTAACTTCATTTGTAAATATCACTGAAGCTGCAAAAATACTCCTTTGCTTTCCAATTTGCTCAGTTCTTCAAATTCTTCCTCGGGGACTGCTTGCTGATTGTAAATCATCGATACGCTTGAGAAAATGCCCATGCCTGGAAAATAAAGTTCAGTTTGCAGCTGATGCTCAGACCTGTTGCCCAAAGAAACAGAACTCAGAGGTTATTCTCGGGCTTTGTTCAGATGTGCAAAGTCAGTGACTGTAGGACTTCAGGTGCAGGTCATTGCTATAGAGGCAGAGATTTCCAGCATAAGTAGAGACCTCAACAGAAACGCGAAAGGCCAGTCGTCGTCGTCTTCTCCTCATACAACTGGGTTCAAGGTTCAGATTTCCACGGACGAGGCTTCTTATTTTTTTTCTCTAGCTTGCTTGTAAATCAGTGAATTTTTTCTTTGTAGTTTGGAGAACGTTCAATATCCCTACCAACTCTACATTGCTCCTTCTACCAGCAGCACAGAGAGACCCAGCCCAAATGGTCCAGACAGACCTTTTCAGTGTCCAACCTGCGGGGTCCGGTTCACTCGCATTCAGAACTTAAAACAACACATGCTTATCCACTCAGGTAAGAAACACCATTACTGTTTCCAGGAATTACTAATTTATAGACTCACAGAGGTTTGCTCACTGTGCAGCAAATATAATAATGCAATTCTTTTTTAATCACCTGCCAAGTGCTTGAGGATTGCTTTCAGAAAGATTGAGTAGAGGTATGTCTCACTGAATGCTTGTTTTGAGACATCACATCTGACTGATAGCTCTACTTATGGATGATTAGCGTTTGTGTGGACTGAAAAAAATCTGGTTGCCTGAAACTCATCAGAATAAGTAATTTTCATGATAAAGATTTGAGATGAAATAAAGTATACTTGGCTTTTTTTATTGTACTAAAGAAGTACTGTAGATTGAAATTCTTCCTCTTACATGTTATAATTGTCTGCTGTGTTTTAGAGGAGACTTGCAGCCATAAGAAAATATTATCTATCTTATGTCCTTGCATTGAAGAATGTTGTATGCCTTTGGATCTCAGAATTTTTGGAGGGATTGCAGGACAACTGAATTGGTTTGATAATCAATTTAGCTACTACAGATAGTACAGGTAGCAAAAGGTTTGTGTGAATGCCTCCTCTTGAGTCTTGATCCCCAAACTGTTGCATTCATTTTGATTTCTAACCTAAGTATGAACTCCTAACGTCTTTGCTGTCGGTGTTTTTCAAGACTTGTCAGCGTTATCTGGCAATAGTATTGACATTTTAGTGAATGAAGGGAATATGAAAGGGTTATTGCACTTGAGCACTAAGCTTCATGATTTATCGCTTGGTTTGAGCTTGACTTCTACGTGCACACAGGTGCTCTACCATTTTTGGGCACAGCAACCACAACTGTCAAGGTGTAATTTTTTCACTGTCAGCAATTATTTTGTCAAATCCCTTCAAGCAAAATGACCACACTATGTTTAAGCCAGCAGTAATTATAATACATGTTTAATACTTTAAAAAGCAAGCTTTGTGGGCATATCAGATGCAAAATTATCCCAAGTTGCTAAAGCCTTAACTGACAGCTTCAGCAAAGCATCTCTGGCCAACCTGGCAACCCCTGGGCAAAGTTGGGAGAGATGTGAATAGCTGTTTCAGAGTAATTAGAGCGCAAAAGAAACTCTCAAAACTTGTAAATGTTAAAAAAAATTTTCACATAAGCAAAATGGCTGAAGAGATTTTTGTCAAACTATCAGAGGAAATAGATGCCCTTGGACAGTATGAAAGCATGACAAATTTTAGCTCCACAAGATGGAATTCTAGTATATTAACTTGTTTTCACATGCTTAACAAGGAGTTTCAGTGTAACCCTAACTACAGCTTTCTCTCTATAAAAGCTCCAATTAAAAGTTCAGCTCCTGCTTTGAACGTAAGGAAAGCAGAGTGAAAGACCAGTAGAATTAACAACCTGGACTGATGCACATTCAGCCTTTTGAAAAAACCTTTTTTATTCCCTGACAGCCCTATTATGAATAGACCTCCATATTCCAGGTTCTTGGCCTCATGTTTGGATTTCCACACTTAGTGGAGTTCAGACTTTTTATTAAATCTTAACTTGTTGGTGATTCAGTCTTGTATGTTGTAATAGTTCTGTTTGGATGTGATTACATACTCTCAGCCACTGCAGCATGTTGCAGAGCTCGTATGTTTTAGGGTTTTATTAGTGCCTGTAATAAAAGAAAAACGAACTAGTAACAGAGTTTCTGAATTAATATGAGAAAAAAATGAGAGGCATGAGCCTAAACTGTCTTGGAGAGCCGTCTGTCATGCAAAGTTGCTGCAGACTCTTGTATAGAAAGGTTCCCACGCAACGTAAAGGCTGCTACCTCCCTCCTGCTGCATTACAGGGGCATCCTTGTGCACACAGTCCCCCTGCCAGAACACTTCCCTGAAGCCAAAGGCAGCCAGAAAAAGACATTGCAATTAAGGGTAGTCTGATAATTGCATTGTTGGGAACCAGTCTGGCACAAGAATCTCCTCGAGATCAAAAGAGTTCAAAGATGGTTTGAGATGACTGCTGCGTTGGATACTTTTTGGCTGTGGCTCAGGATCTTAACCATTGTATAATCCACGGAGGCTTATGTTCGTTTTAAACTGTCGGAAGGAGACGTGTAAGCGTTATGGACAGGTCACATTGTTAGGAAATCTATTGGCAGTTGGTTCTCAGAAAGTGTAGCTCTGTGATAATTGTTTCTGCCATTTTAAGGTTAACCAGAGAATTTCTCCCTAAAACAGCACTTTGCTGTGACTGGCCACAGCTGCTGCCCTTTGCTGTTAGGAATCTGGAAGGATTTTGCCAGTGACCTCTCATTACAAAAGGTGAACCTTTTTTTGCTCTCTTTTCCGCAGGCATTAAACCATTTCAGTGTGACCGCTGTGGGAAAAAGTTCACCCGAGCTTACTCGCTAAAGATGCATCGCCTGAAGCACGAAGGTAAACGCTGTTTCCGGTGCCAGATATGTAGTGCCACTTTCACTTCCTTCGGGGAATATAAACACCACATGCGGGTTTCCCGGCATATTATCCGCAAGCCTCGGATTTACGAGTGCAAAACATGTGGCGCCATGTTCACCAACTCTGGAAATTTAATCGTTCACCTGAGGAGCTTGAACCATGAAGCGTCAGAGCTAGCAAACTACTTCCAGAGCAGGTGAGGTGCACAGCAAAAACCTAACAGGGAAACTTGTTTTTTTTTTTTTTCTTTTTTTCTTTTTTTTTTTCTTTTTTTTTCCTTAAATCATCTTTTCCTGCTTTCAGGGCAGCCTGCTGTGCCTCTCATCAGGTTGCCAGCTAATTCCAGTCAAAGTCATTCTTGCGCCACTCTGTTGTATCTGATCTGTCTTACAGCATATAAGCTATATAGGAGGGCACTGAAGAATCGAGTGATACGCAGATGCTGCTTCTGGGCTACTTCATTTCTCTTTTCAGTAGTATCTATGGACAGGCTAATGGTGTTAAACCATAGTGTTCTACACTGTAGTATCTGTGGAGTTCTGTAAATGATCTGCTATTCAAAATCTCGTACGTAGCCTATCACTTACATAGGGAATAGACTTACTACTTCATTTTAAGTACTTGCTGGATGGTGGATATTGTGGAAAGATTGCATGACTCCGTACCTTCTCTTTTTTCATTTTCTAGGTAACGTATTACAAATGATCAGACTAACAGGGATTGAAATAGTAAGGGCCAGTTGGACGTTTGTTGTTTATCAGGACACAAAAGACTTGGCATGTCTCACAAATGCGCTTCACTAAAGACTATTAAAAGGGTTCTGAGGCATGAGACTAGCGCTGTGTTCTCGTACTGAAATAAATGTTTGTAACCGTTGGAATTTGAGATAGAAAAATACGAAAGTGGATGAGGGAAATTGGAGGAAGACAGATCTCACAGCTCTTAAATCTACAGAGAGGGTGCAGCTTGATATGTTTAAGTCATCTATCTTCAGCAATGCAAAAGAAATTTTTGTAAATGTTACGGCATCTACCATACCATCCCTCGTGGTTTCTAGACATTGTACTTTTTCCCCTACAAAACATGTCAGCATTTTGTTCTATTTGGTTACCTCAGAAGTGATGTAGGATGAAAAAATTGCAAAACAAACCAGGAAAGCCAGTCACTTGTTTTTCCAACAGAATATTGTTTAAAAGTACAAGTGCTTCATATCTGTGGGTTTACGCAGTTCTTGTTCTTAGCGCTTGTGCCAAAACTAGGGTGAAAGCTCTAAGGGATGATGCCATGATTGCGGTAACCGCTTTATTGTTGTCATCAAATTAAAGTCAGATTCAATTATTTTAGTTGTCTATAAGCCTTCCTTTAGTCTGAATTTACAAATACTAGGTTTAGCATAGTTGATTGTGAATTTGGATTTGAAGCAGTGAATGCTGCTGTCATTTAAAAAAAGGACTGCTTTTAAATGGATTACTGCAAGGAGGAACCAAAGCACACAAACGTGCATATGTGTATATATACTTGCCTTAAGTACAAACTTTCGTGTCTGGTGCTGAAAATTTGAAAAGAAATTTTATTTTCGTTATGTGCTCGTGCTCTGAAAATACTGCTGGAGAGGTTGGTAGATTTTCTTTGGATATGCTCAGCCATCAGCTGGTGAGAGGGAGTTACAGAACTGCTGTCCAGAAAGGACTGAAACGGGAAGGAAATGCAATTCCGTTCTTTTCACAGTAGCGTGATGCATGTCAACATCACAGAACACCGCTGTAGTTGGCAGCCTCCGTACGCTTTCAGCGGAACCCTTGCTTCCTCACCTCGTGCCTGTCCACTCTGAGAGGAGTGCTGCTGCTGTTTCTTGGGTGGATCTTACCTCAGTGGTGGAAAAGGCCCCCATCCTTGCCAGTGCTGAACTCATTTTTGTTTCTATTTTTAAAGGTTGAGTGCTCCCTTTTTTCAATGAGGTTTTCAGTGCCATATGATGTTCCAGCCATTAACTTTCATTCTCATCAAGGTGATACAATCTAAATAATAAGAAGTTGCCGTGTAGGAAATATGGATGCAAAACAATGCGAAATAGATGCCTTTGAACAAATTCTCTGTGTGTTTAAATGAGAACCAGGTTATAGTGCTTAGTGAAGTATGTTGCTGTGATGATCTTAGAGCAATGTGAGATGAATATCTTTGGTCTCTGTGCAATGCAGTGTGTAGCTTGTGTGATGTAACTGATACAAAGAAACTGATATCGCTGATGTTTGTGTGAGAAATGACATTTCTCTTCTGTCCTTTGCCCCTCTTCTAGTGACTTCCTAGTACCGGACTACTTAAACCAGGAACAAGAAGAGACCCTCGGGCAGTATGAGCTAGGGGAGCATGGCTTTGAAAGCAACTCTTCTGTCCAAATGCCTGTCATTTCACAGGTGTCGTCAACTCAGAATTGTGAAAGCACTTTCCCCTTGGGGTCTCTGGGTGGGTTGGCAGAGAAGGAAGAAGATGTGCCAGAGCAGCCAAAGACTAACGCCACTGCTGAGGCAGGTGACCCTCCGAAACCGGAGCTGTCATCTATTACTATTGAATAATTCATGGTTTGGTTTCATTTTTGTTCTTTGGAAAGTGCCTGTGTTTGGTCCTGTACATTTTAATTTAATTTTTTTAAACAAAAGTGGGGAGATTTTCCCTTTTTACTTTGTAAGCTACGCTTTAAACAGAAAACTGCAACAGATGTTACATTATTTTTCATGACTGAATGATCACTTCTGTGAAAATATTTAAGACTGAATGCACAAAAAGATCTTGTCAGAACATCATGGAAGCTGTGATACACTTCTAAAGAAGAACAACTGATTAAGATCACTTTAACTATTTCTTCTTCCACAGTTAGAGCAGCTCATTAAGTTTCTCTTGCTTCTGCAGACCCTCTGGTTAAGGGAAAGAAATCAGAGGAAGCCTTTTTAAAATGACAAACAAAAGGATGCATTGGAAATCATTATTGGAACAGTTTCTGTCTAGGTTTGAGTGGATGCTTTAATCTTCTGCATAAAAAAAATTACACTTCCTATCTCTGTGCCCACTGTTTTTCAAACCGCTTACTGTAACCCTTTTCATGGGAATGGTAAGCGTTTTTGAAACTAACAGTCACACGCTTTTTAAAAACGCAGTTGTCCCTTTTCATCTCAGATGAATCAGTTTTGACAAACCAAGTGATGTCATGCCAGGTATTCCTACTTCCTATATTCCGATCCTTTTAGAAACTGCTTGATCAAATGGCCTGTCCAGATTTGCCCATCTAAGGTTAGGCGTGGAATTACTGCGGCCAGGAAAAATCTAATGGTGCATAATGAATTGAGGGTGATAGAAAAGTATATATCTGTGCAAGCCTGACAAATATCTCATGACTGTATCTTTCTGCAGAAGGGGAACCTTCTATGAAAATGAAGGTTTTCCCAAACCAAAATTCTTAAATCATGGCCAGATTGTTTGCAGTTCCGGTCACTTCCCCCTATCATGTATACTGTATTTTTACTAATCTCCAAAAGCTAGCTAGAGGGAGTTTACAGATGGGAAAACATGAGCTCTTTTGTGCATTATTGCACATTTTTTTGTTTATACATATGCATGTATAGTTCCTGAGATTTTTATTAGTCTGTTTGGGACAAAACAAGCAATTTATTCTCTTTAGAGGCCAACTTTCTAACCCAACAGGGGGTTGTTTACAAAAAGCCTATATAGCAATGATGAATTGTTCCTGTTTCAAAACATTTTAAATCCTTGCCAACTCGGTTTATTAAAGGCCATTACTCCAGCTACATACACAGCTCAAGTAAGCAATAAATTGAAAGATTTGCAATTTCATTTTTCCGTATTTAGAAAAAGCTGCAAATTTAGAGTGTGGGATTTTCGGAGCAGTGAGTCTTGTTTTGTCGAGGCTGTTTGGGCTATACTACTGCTTTGAAACCTAAATTAGGAAATACATTAGGAGGTTTGTGATTTTTCTTACTGCTTCTGAAGTTAAGTCAGTGTTTGCTGCCAAATGCCTACCGCCTACAGATGACATGCTGAGCGAGTAGGTATTACTTGATCTTAGTATTCCAAAGGCATGATATACTCCTTTAGCTTTGAATCTTGGGGGTTTTTTTAAATTGATGTTTTCTGTCCGGATTTGTTTTACGCAAACATGAGGAGGAAATGAAACCAATAGAGAAAGGTCGCTCCTGAAGAAACCAAGACACAAAAGTCGTATTATATTGCAAGATCCATTTGTATTCAGTTAGCTTAGGCAGCTCTGATACTCTGTAGGTCTGAGTTGTTTCTACTAATAGCCAACTTTTGTAAGGAAAAAAGGTTTATTGCCCTTTAGTTTCAGTGACTTGAACGATCTTTCTCTGCTGTGTTTTAGGTAAAAAACACACATTTTAGTTAAATAGAGCAAAAACAGTTGGGATTTAGGACCTTTCCAAGTTACTGGAATGAAGTTTCTCCACCAGATCCAAAGGGCGTTTTAGAAACATGCTGCAAAGAACTTCTCTGCTACAATTCAGTCTTGTATGTCTACCTTTGTAAGTCTTCTTTAAAAGGGCTTGAAGGAGAAGTTCTTTTTTGGGGATGCTGTACTGTGAATTAGTCCAGTGTCTGTTGATGGGCTGAATTTAAAGACCAGTTCTCTTCCACTTCTGGTTTCCGTAACTGAGAAGCCAGGGAGACAAGACAATGCCTTTTGTTGAGTTTTATCTGGGATTATAGGGCTATGACACTGAACTCAAGTACATAATTTTCTTTTTTCTGAGAAGTGTTACTCCACTTTGCAGGTATTTGAGGATCCTTTGTGATTCATGTAGTAAAAAGTACTTCACACTGACCCACATTTCCAGACTGTACAGATGTAATAATCAAAGGTGGTCAGGTATAGATGGGCATAGTCTTCTGTTAGAATCCGATAGTTTTCACCCATTAGATATTTTGCTAAACAGTTTATCAGTGAGGAGATATGCAAAGACAGATTAGACATATCTGGACATTGGATTTTTAAAACTTAAAGTTTTGTGTCAGAAGTATTGGTATTCAGAAATATTCTTTCTGAATACCAAAACCATGAGCCTGATTAAAAAAAGATATTTAGAGAGAGGGAGGGGGGGGGGGGGGGGGGGGGGGGAGTTAAAAAGACTGTGGTTCTAGTCTGTTCTTCCTTGAAAAGAAATGAGCATCATTAACTGTTAACACCTTGGTACAAGGCAAGTCATGGGTTTCATTGTTCATTGCACTGTGTTACACATTATCTCTTCAACCCTGTAATCTCTGTGTAACATCTTAATTTAGTTCTTACTTTTCAGTCTGTTTCAACTGCAGGAACAATAGAGTTCTTAGAGGGGCTTTTTTGTTTGTTTGTTTTAGGGTTGGGTTTACTTGTTAATTTTCCTGTTTGTAATTGTTTCTTGTTAATATCTTTTCTCCATAGAGGCGAACACAGATTAAATACACATATCGTTTTATCTCTCCTCCCTAACTTGTTGGAAGTGTTCAGTTCTTTGAAATGCTGGTGCTCTTCACAGGAGAGATGTAAAAACCTAGGACATCTTAAAACACCCTCTGTTGCTGATACGCCTAGATTCCAAATTGAGCAAGGTAGATAACTAACCTAGAAGAAACTTGCCTTAAACTACATTTAGGATTAAACCTAAAGCATAAATTTCTTTCAATACAATATCGGAGGGCTTTGAACTCTGGACTGCGTTTTCTTTTTCTTTTTTTTTCCTCCCCCCTCCAAAAAAAAACCCCAGCATTATTTGGTATGCATTTATATTGCTGTTTGACAAGGATCACAGAATCACAGAATGGTTGAGATGGGAAGGGACTCTGGAGGTGATCTAGTTCAACCCTCATGCTCAAAGCGGAGTCAGCCAGAACAGATTGCTCGGTCCAGTCAGATTTGGAATATCTGCAAAGACAGAGACTCCCCAGCTTCTCTGGGAAACGTGTTCCAGTCTTTGACCACTCTCACTGTAAAAAAGCTTCTAGTCTGTTTAGATGGGATTCCTTGTATTTCAGTTTGTGCCCACTGAGAAAGGTCTGGCTCCATTCTATCCAGTAGTTTTATGCATTGATAAGATCCCCCCGAGCTTTCTCCAGACAAGACAGTCCGATCACTCTCAGCCTGTATGGCAGATGTTCTACTCCTTCATCAGTCTTTGTGGCCCTTATAAGTGGTATAGAATTTCTTCCAAATAGCTACACGTATGACCCATTGCAGCAGTGTTTTGTCGATGAGTAGTCTCCAGATTGATTCACAAAGTGATTTATGTCTCGCTTTTGATTATTCTTCTCCCATGTGGCACCAATCTTTGCACTCAGTGGAAAATTCCTTTCCTCACCCATTTATTTTGCAAGCAGAGTGCCTTCACTACCACAGAACTATCAAAGTTCTGCCATACGCGAGGGACACGGATTCTCGGAGTCTGTGCAGGGTCTTTACTCCTTGCACGTTGTTTAGAGCAGTACATCTGGTGGGAACAATGGGAAAGGAAGGGATAGTTTTTTTCCTGATTTAACGCAGTGTTTTGGGAGAGGGGAAAAAAATTCAGCAGCTTTCTATTTCCCCGCAAAGAGCAGAAGAAAAAGAAGCAATGTTTTAGCTGTGCGGGAGGTTTGGCCAAGTTGTAAGGGTTTGTTTTGTTTTTCGATGCAGACACATAGCACAAACTCCCCTGGAAATCTGGGAGGATGCCTACACATCTAGCAAATGAAGCTCCCCGTCAGAACTGCTTGTCGCTGTTCTTACACCACACAAAAAAAGATGTGTGTTCCTGATGATTTGTCTGTCTTACTACAGTTTGAGTTCAGTTGTCAGGCTCGCAGATACTATGGTCAAGTCTCTCATACTGAGAGATTAGTAGACTAGGTTATTGAAAAGGGTTCTGGGTTCACATGTATCTTGAGTCTAAAAGGTGTGAATTTAAACTTTTTAAAAAAGTAATAGCTGCCAATGCAGTAAAATATATTTTATAAGACTATGGTCCCTATATGTCCCTTACGGGATAAAATTTTATTGTTTTTAAGCTATGGTTTAAAGTTTTTATATGAGGGCTTCAGTCACTTCTTGGTTGCTGGCTTTCCCCTCCGGCCCCAGGATGTAAGAGCACTGAGACTATTGCCGGTCTCTCGCTGAGACGAACCATGAAGCATTTTATATGCAAATAGAACGGGAGCTTTGTGCACCCTGCAGGGATGGAGAAAATGCAGCTGTAGGAGCACCTGTTGCTCCTATATCCATTGCAACTTCCACACCATCAGAATATGGAAAATAGCTAATTTTCATTCAGATCGATTTAAGTTCGAGTTTTGCTTACAAGGTGAAACCCAGTTTTGGAGGGTTCTCATCTCCAGTTATGGACATAATAAATTCCATAGCATCGTGATGACAGATAAGAGGGTTCAAGGCCAGACGGTGCCTCAGCCACATCAGAGGTCCCTAGTAAATAGAGTCGGTTCAAAGTATTTGAGGAAATGTACCATGAAAAACAAATGTGAATTTTTTTAATGCAACAGTACTTACTGCTCTGGGTTTTTGTTAACTCAATGTGTGCTATGACAGTAATTTGGCGTCCCACAGGTCTCAACTACAAATCTGGTTGCACTAAAAAAAAAAAAAAAAGCCGAATCAGTTTCTGGTGCTGCCAGCCTGTGTGGCAACTGTACCTACAGTCTTCCTGAGGGTTGCTGAAGTCCCCAGAAAGAGTGATTTCGTTTAACCATTTGTTTAGCTGATGCATGCTTTTGATATTCTGACTTACAGCCCTGGCTACACAAAGTTCTTGGACAGCTTCTTTGCCCTGTTCCTGCAGTGCCTTCACTCTAGGTGCTGCCCTGTGGTGAAACCCTGAAGAGGGAAAAGAGTAAGCTGGAGGAAAAAATGTGAATTAAATTATTGTTGGGCTTCTTTGTGCATTTTAGTAACAGTGAAACCCCCTTAACTGTGCCAGTCTCCGGTCACCAGCCGTATATCCAGTTGTCATCTCATCCACAGTACAGCTTCTCTTGTTGATGCTGGCCACAGCTAGATTACTTGGCATGTTTATTGACTTAACAGAACTGTTTTTTGGTTTTGGTTTTGTTTTTTAATGTATACGATGTTTAAATACACTTCACATTTTATATAATACTATCTGGCTATTAGTATTTTTCAGGAACCATAGTTCTTGGTGGCTATATATATTTTTGTGACTTTTTTTGTAAACTAAGTGCCGTTTCAACGTTACAATCATTTTTAGAGTTATTGTAATCAATGTGAATATCATGTTTTTTCAAATCTGTTCTGAGCCTGTAGTGTTTGCTTTGTGATCATATGTGTAATGTATATATTCTGTATAGTTACATTGTATTGAAATACTAGCTTGTTTGATATAAGAAAAGTATGTATTGGGTACCTTTTTGCTAGCCTGGTTGTTTAATCTTTAAAAAAAAATGTTCTAAAATACAAAAAAAAAAAAAATCTCCAAACCGGTCCCATTATAGGTCAAAATTAAGGGGGGAGAAAAACTAGTTTTGAGTGTCTTTGGATAGAAACATGAAGCTAAGATTTTTCATTAAAATATTAATGTTTTATGGAGTATATCTTTGCTTTGTGTCGTTATTTAACTGTACCAGAGTTTGTCTTATAGTACAAAGACCTTGTGTAAGAAGGTGCAACTCTTGCTGCATTCTTTTATAATTTTTGCTCATAGTTAGTCTCAAAACAGTTGAGCATGAGGAGAACTCACTGTTGCTGAAGCTGTCTTGGGAGGGAGGTAGTTTAAAACAAAATAAGCATTAATAGATGATGGGAGAAATTACATGAGTAAAGAGCATTAAGAGTAAAGTACACATTTCTGTTTGATTTTCCATTGTATATTACGTTTCCTTCTGTTAATGTTCTCTTTTAGGCTGTATTCTGCAAAAGCGGTGGGGCCACCTTTTGAGCGGGGTTTCATTCATGGAAAGCCAGCCGAGAATGAGCCTAATCAAATTAGTCAAAGCAGAAGATGTTTAAAAAGGACAGTAGAGACAGCCATCGTGATCGCAGCTGTGAGCTTCAAAATAGTCATGAAACAGCCTAGAGTCATGGGACTTAAAATACACACCTCTGCTGTTTCTGGCAACCCTTGCAATTAAATTAATTTGCTTCCTACAGACCCACCTGTCTGACCGAGCTGGAGTGCTGGCTGGATCAATACATAGCTCGGGCACAGGTAGGAAAATGGAAGTTTTGTAACTGCCTGGCTGAAATGATTATAACTCTGCCCAGTAGCCTATGTGAATAACCAGAAGCTGACATGATTGATGCACTAGCAGTCAAATTGCGATCAGCATCTGACACGGGAGCGAAAACGAAAATGGAAAAGCATTCCGTGGTGCAGAGTGAGCAGCCGCAAAGGACCTTGGATGAAGGGGGCGTTGAGAGTTCCTAAATCCCGAGTTCTCATTTTCCTAAGGACCTTGCGCAGGGACAGACGTATTTTTTCAGAAGCATATTTGGAAGGGGGAACGTACCTAGTGAAGGCTTTGGAGAGAATGGCGTTCGAGATGTAAAGGCCTTGTTGGTCTCCTGTAAAAGCAAGAATTTTGCTTCTTTGAAGACAGACAGACCCAGTTAGGCGTATGTAGTGATGCTTAGCAGGCCATTACAAATCTAAAGCCTGTACATGAACATACACTATCATAAAGCTAAGGCAAGACTGCTGAAATGCATACCTTTGATGCATATCGAGGTTCAGACTTGTGACTCGAGCGGATTTTTCCAAAGCACAACCATATGTTTAAGTTTAGTATGAAACCTCTTTTAGACGTCCTTAACAAAGCAAGTGTACACACTTGAAGTTTTTCTGTGGCTTCCTTGTAGCCTTTAAGCATTTTATTCCTGGCAGTAATGAAGTACTATTTCTTTTGCACAGAGGAGACCGGCTGAGATGAGACTGAGCTCATAGCTACTGAGCATGTAGTAGAGCAGGGAACAGAGTTCTCCCGGGGCTTACTGCACCGTTCCTACGTATGTGATATCCTGGTGAAAATGAAGCTGCTAAGAGAAACCTGGCTTGGATTATGTATAAAGCGCATTTCACAAGCTGCTTGTGCATGCTGCATCTCCAGAGTACTGAGCATAACTGTCATCACCATTCTTAGAGCAGAGATTGCTGTGAGACCATGAGCAAGGAGAGCAGGGGTAAGTGTGTACATGTTAGAGCCTCGGTTACAGCTCAGAGACGTGTGGGTTTCCGTCATTCTCATTTTTGGGATCTGTTAACACTTTTTTCAGAGGAGACTCTGCACTCTTGAATACAGATTTACACTTACTGATAGTAGCCCTGATTTTCTTAGCTGCCTTTCACAAATCCTTTAGAAATAGGCCACAGACACCCAGAGTGAAAACAGTGTGTTTGAAAACCTCTCTAAAGGCTTGAGTTGATTGCCTTTGATCATGCGTTGCCTTTGTCTCAGTCACAAGGTCTCCGGGTAAAGATTAGAGAGCAACTTATGGGGCGTCTATTTGTGTATCTCACTTGAACCTTTATCTCCAACTGCTGAAATTTGAACTCTTCTATCCAAATTTTGAAGTTAATTACCTCAACGTGAAAGAGTTGCTTTGCTCAACTGTATGTTAATTTGTGTGGCTGTGCCACTGTCACTGACTCTTAGACGTCCCCCCCATTTCAAATACAAGTGGTTGGATTTATGTGGGAGTATCTTTGAGAATACATCCGCTGCATCTGGCTAAGCTGCATTCCCAGACTTCTGTATGCCTACATAAAGCTAGATGCTCAGGCCCTGTCTTTTGTAATACTCCCATCATTTAGAAGATAACAGTTTTTTCTCACAAAGTACTGCTTGTTCCCCTGTGCACGCACACACACAATCAGTATGTGCTCATTCAGAAGGAATTTTGAACGACAACTATACAAAAATATCAATTGACCAACTCTTTCCTTGCTGCTTCCCTACAGAAACGGCTGGTATTACTGTCGTTTTTTCTTGGTTAAGTCTCATCGCATGAAGCAGGTTACTAGCTTAAACCTCCAGCACGAACCTTGCTTCGCTCTTCTTCTTTGTAAGGGACGAAGCCCTTACAAACTTCTCTTGAGTTTGGCGTGGAAAGGAGAGGCGTGGTTTCCTGCCATCCTGTGCTCATCTCTAAACAAGCTTCTCCACAGGAATAGAGCGCTTAATTGTAAGGAAGCAGATGTATTTTGTGGTCGTGAGAGGGGGTTTTTTGGAGGGGGGAGTGTTGGGGGTACTTTGGTCTCTTTTTCTCTTGATTTTTTTCTCGCCGTAGACACTGACATTTTCAGACTAATTCTAAGAAAAAACAACGTCAGCTACAAACAGATTGCTGTTAAGTATGAAGGCACATCAAATAAGTATGGGCAGTATTCATTTACACCAAAACAAAGTACACTCCTTCATTACTTGTTGGCTTAAAGCGTTTAAGTCTGCAGGGCAGTATAGCTTTGAAGCTACCTTGGGCCTAAGGTAGCTGTGAGTATGTCCCTGGCACTCGTGCCTCTAGAAAGACAGAAAACTAAGGGTAAAATGGATCATCTGAATTCTTTGGAGGCAGGGGAGAAGTCTCCCAGATGAGTACACCTCTGAGTTGAAGGGGAATAACCAGAAGGGTTGGGAGAGGAGCAAGGAAACCATGATGTGTTTGTGGGCTGGTGGAGGAGGTGACTCTCAATTCCAGGATCATTTTTGGGTGTGTAAGTGAAGATGACAAGAGAAATGCACCCTCGGGGTTTGATACTACATCACTGAAGGGTGACAGTCGACTGGCTGCGGAGGAGCAAAGGTAAATTACAATCTCAGTCCACTTCAGCATTTAAATAGTCTGCCTTTCCAGAAATGTGTTTAAATCTCTCCTTAAGAGCTTACCCATTTTGTGAACTTTACTTTTGCCAGTTGCTTCTCTGACTCAGCACAGTATTTTATAGCCTCTGTATTAATGGGGTGCACAGAACTGTTTTTGGAGAGTTTATGTGCATAAACAGACCCTTGCACTGTATAAAACAAAACTGGAAAGAAAAGACACCAAAGCACAGAACTAATAGGCAACAGAGCTCAGAAAACCAAAACAACTCTCCAGGGTAGGACTTCATCTTCCCACAATTTAAACGAGAAAAATAACTGAAATCCTAACAAAACCTTTTATATAACTTCAGCGTTGCAGTGATCGGTTTCAGGGTTGACGTGACAGCAATTATAAACAACAGTTATGCAACTGCCTCGTTGATTGAATTGAAATTAATACAGAGAAAGAGCCAAACAGAGAGAAATGGCTTTGGGTTGACTTGTTATGTTTTAAATAAATTAAAAAATGCTCAGGTCAGCCTCTTTTTCCAAAGTGAACACAAGCCCAGGGTGAAAAATCTCCTTCAAGATCAGACAAAGTGGATTGCTCTTAACAATTCTATTTGTGTTAGAGGCAGAATTTTGTTTCTACTCTAAGACTTACAGTTGTTTGTGGTTTGTTTTTTTTTTTATCTGACAGTGAGGTAATTCAATATTTTAATTCTGCTCAAGTTCCTTCTACTTTAAAACTATTTTTTTAAAACCAGTTTTTACACATTATATCATTGGGCATTGTGATTCCAGTGTCAGGGATTCACGCCATCTGAGGAGAAGGCCCACGCACGCCCGTGTGCATACACATTATTTCCTCCACTCGCCATCTGGCAGGCGTTCAGATGTTTTTGCGTGGAACTGGAGGCAACGTGGCTGCCGCGCGTTGCACGGGCAGCGTCCGGTATCCCGGAGAGGAATGCTTCCTTAGAGGGAATGCTTCCTCAGCGTGATTACACTTGGTAGCGCCCAAATTCACAGAAAGAAAACGCAGGGAAATTCTTAGTCTAGCTGGCTGTACTGGCAAAGCCCGAGTCCTGCCTGTATTGCACAGGACTTGTGCCCAGCTCATTTTCTGTGATCTGTCTGACGGAGGCAGGATGCAATTACTGTTCAGTACCGTTAATGGTTTTGTGCGGACATGAGCTAACCTTCTGGAATTAATTTGCTGTTGTGAGGTGGGTGTATAGGACAGTGCCAGGGTGGATCTCTTATCAAAGAAATACTCTGGCCTTTCTCTTTCTCCGGGATTTCTCCTGTCGATACAGGGAATAACGCGTCCAGGAAGAGATGGGGAACGGGAATTAAACCTGTTGTTTCTTTGCCCCTCCTCACCTTTTGCACCCTGAGTGGTAGCGGGCAGAGGAGCCTCGAGCTTGTTGCTTCCAGTGGGAGAGAAGGAAGCAGATTCTGGAGGCTCCTGCACAAGATGGGTTTGCTACCCATCCCACTGACACGTGTGCTACTGTGAGTCATCCCGGGAATTCGCTACCCTGTATGCAACAGGTTCAGTGAGAGAAGTGTCCGGAAAACCTGCGGAATATAGCACGCTCCCTGCTCGTACGTGCACGCTCAGCTGTGATGAGCCTTTGCGCGGGATTCCCAGGTAGGCATGGGACAAGTGGCTTCATCCCTGCTAGCCTTGTTGAGGGACAAAAGCCGATCACAAAGCTACCTACCCTAGCTGTTGAGTTTCCAAAGGCCGCTTGTTTACACTTGTCTTTCCTGGGCCGGTAGCTCAGTGTTGCGTATTACCCTTGGCGTGCAGTTAGGTGCCAGAATGGCTCTATGATGCAATGACATGAAGAGTGCGGCCTGTGCAGCCATCTTGTTGTCCTCGCTTGCCTTCCCTGCTCTCTTCCTCCGCCTGTTGCTCTGGATTCTAAGGGAGGAAGGACAAAGTGAAAGCTCGCGTGGCCTCTGACACCTCTCCAAGCCAGAAATAAAGCACTGGGAGGTTATATTTTATGTTTTGCTTAGCCTTCCCCTCTGGAGACATGAAAAGAATTATAGGAGCTTGATCTATGGTGTGGCTAGGCAGCTGTGATGGGTGCTTTATTAAAGTCTATAGCAATCCAGCTAACACAAACCAGAACCATTCCCTGTAGCTTTATGCAACCCTTATAAAAAGTGATAGATGTTTTGCAGCAGGAGTGGGGGGAAATCGGTAGGTTAGGTCAAACAGCACAACATGATAACCAGAACAATTAATAGCACTTAATGTGAAATTGCAAGCTCTTGGCTCCTCAAATGTTCTATGGTTTATAATCCGGGACAGATTGCCTTTAAAGTATGGCTCTCCTCAAAAGAGCGGCTATCGTACAATAAAGCTGTTCCACGGAGATGATCCTTTTCGCTGTCTCTGATGCCTTAAGTAGTTTTTTGCTAGTTTTGCCCCTCTCTGCCTCGGCGCTATAGGAGCAATGCAGCTTTGGGGGAGGGAGCTGGATTCCTTTCCTTCGAGAACTGGCAGCGGAACTGTTAGCTGAACTCTGGTGGCAACGGTGCCTTTTCCCCATCAGTTGCCATTTGTGCAAATTCACTGGATCAGCTGCAGAGCGGTAACTGGGCACGATCTGTTTTTGTCTTTATTGCTAGTGACGATGCCAGAAAGCCTGCAGCTTGAATTCCCATCTCAAAGTGGGTTCGCAGGACCCGTGTTCTGAAAAAGCCTTTCTTTTGTTTGCTGTCCAACATAGAGACTCTGAGCTGGATGTGGGGAGAGACAAAGAAGCTAACAGCACAGAATGCAACTTGCTTGACATAGCAGGGCACATTTTCCTTTCCTTCAGCACCTTGGCTGTTCTGATCCCTTAACTAATCGGAGACATTCCATTTTCTAGGTACCTGCTAGTAGACCAGGCAGTTACTTATCCGTCTTCTTTCCTAAACCTAGAGAAGGAGGAATCAAACCTCAGCAGGATGAGGGAAGAATCAAACCACAGCAGGAGGAATCAAAGAGAAAGAGGCAATT
>NW_010524182.1:4884-47498 GCF_000687285.1 Phaethon lepturus | reverse complement strand
AACAAACGTCACTCTTGCCAGGATATAAAAAACCAGCCTCCTGGAGCAGCTTGCCATCTCGGTCTATGCAGGGGCTATAGGTGTAAGTCTACACTCCATCTCCTCAGGCAGTGACTTTGTGTTTCATGCAATGCTGTGTGCTGTTACGGCTTTCTCTTACACAGGGTGCAGCCACATCGTTTTGGGGCTTCTTGTGAGATTGGCACAGAAGTGTTCTAGTGCACTCAGAGACTGAGGCCCTCATGCCCGTAATATTTTTTATTATACAACTGCATAAAATTCATTACTGTGTTGTTTTTTTTTTTTTATTGGGGGTGTCAAGTACGTCCTCTTTTCTCATTAAAGCTAACTTTATTCTTAAACTCCTGAAAGGAGACAGGGGGAATGAAGAAGTGGGGTTTTGGTTTTCTAAAAGTGTCTCGGAAAGAAAATTACGGGACTATTTTAATTATCCCCAAAGCAGGAATATAAAACCCACAAAATTGGAAGCTAATTTTCACTGCAACATTTTAATTTAGAAAGTAACTTTCATTCTGAGTTGGTGGTTCATTTTGAAAAGTCAGGCTTTTTTTTTTTTTTTTGACAAAATACCTCTGTGTTTTTGAAATTGCCTCCTGAAAACGTCTCAGATTTTTTTTTCCATGACATACCTTCCTATTAAAGGTTTTCTTCCTGACTTGGAAGACAAGGTAATTTCAGATCATTAACATTTTTCACAAAGAGGACACACTTCCCTGCAGGACTCTGGCTTAGCCTTTTGGCAGCCTCGGGAAGCCAGCGCTCCCTTACTTGCATTCAAGTCATGTTTGGTAGTCTGGCTTTGGGGCAGAGGGGGTTTTGTCACAGCTTTGAAGGCTAGAAAACAAACCCTTAATTCCCCTTGTGAAAACCGAAAGGAATTGCGCTGGAAGATGGCAGCCCACCATAAAAGTGCATCGAGAAGGGCAGGTGTTTGCAGCCCTCTTTCAGCTAAGCCCTGTGTAGTTCCACTGCCATAGCCATGGAGCAAAATGCTTGCCCTCCCTCTTCTATTTATAGATAACAAATGTAATATCATTAGAGCAGGAGAGAGGCTGGCCTTAGTAAATTGCATTAGCATATTGGCGGAGTTTAGATTCCTGTCCTGGAAGAGTATCCGTAACAAAACGTTCTGCTTAGTTACCCCTAGGTCCAGCAGCCTTGAGTGAGAAAAAACAGATTTTGCGGAGTAAAACCAGTTCCGCTGTTACCTTTCCAGCTCACTGTCCTTAAACAAAGCAGTTACATCTCTGCATAACCTCGTGCTGAATGAACTTCAAGTCTCTAAGCCAAGTCTGAATTTAGCTTGGGTTTTTTTATCTCCAGAGGTGTTTCATTAGCTCAATTACAAGTGACATGTTCCACTATGCGCTGCTGACTGAAAAAACAGCCAACCTAAATCCCTCTCCAAATAGAATCCAATTAACCTCTTACTCCCCCTTCCTTTAATCCCCCATGCCTCATGACTTGTTCACAGCCACACCTTTTAAAGACGACCAAAGTAAACTACCCGAGATAACTATGTACTTAACGACTGAGGCGTTTGTACTTGATCTTTTGGTTCGGTTGGGCTTGGGTGTATGCTGTTATTGTTCAAAAAGTCAGAGCCTGTGTTTTTTGTGATGGTGTCCAGTCACAGCTCTCTCTTGCACAACCCACCATTTGGGCAAGCACCTCAGTGTCCCCATCAGTAAAAGATGGGTGGTGAACGTGTAGAAAAGTTGTCGAAGGCGTTAGAGGCAGACCTCTGTGTAACTGCAGAGACCACCCAGGGACGTAACTGCTGTTGCGAACGTGCTTGCTAACGATTCGGTTTGCTTATTAGGAACTTCAGATCCCGGTTAAGCGTTGTTTTGATGGTGGTTAAGGTGTTACACGGGCTGCCTGCTCAGGGCTGAGTTTTGCCCTAGATCCATTAACGTTTTGGCAGCTGTGCTTCCTCGCTGGTGTTGTCAAGACAGTTAGATGCTGAAGTCATCGCTAAGGCGTATAACCCTAAATGGATGGGTTGGATCAGTGATCTACTTTAACATACGAGTCTTGCACAAGTCTGACCTTCTCCCCACGATCCACCCTGAGACCTCGGCAGCACAAGCCGTTTCAAAGCATCCTGCACGCTGTTCTGGTCATGTGTTGAAGCCTTACTAGCGAGGCGGTGAGTCCATCAGCTGGGGCCAGGAGCTGTGATTTGGAAACCTTAAGTGCTTGATTTGGCCATAGCCTTGCTTTGCAAATCCACACAAACATCTCATTTTCTTGATTTTTTTCCATTGTATCTCCAGTCCGTGTCCTGAAGAACTTGTACTCCCTGTGAATTAGTGGTAGGATTATTACTGGAATTTTGTCTGCTTGCATGCTCAAATAAGCTCTCAATCTGGGTTGAGACTTAGGCTGCAGCACTTGCTGCTGTTTGTTTTGTTAGCAGACAGTTATTTTTTAAAATAGTTCTGGTTTTGTCTTAAAAGCGTTTTCCTCCAAACATCAGTACAACAAATCAAGCAGGAAAACTCAGAGCGCGGCACAGATGTGCTGTTGAGGACAAACCAGCCCTGGGGACTGATCAGAACAGGTTTACAGCAGAGGTTACATCCCATAAACTGAGGAATACGATAAAAGACATACAGAAAAACTTCATCTCTTCCAATAAGGATGCTCTGTGTATTTTGTGGGTCTTGGATCGGCATGATCCATCTCTCTGCCTTCCAGCCAAAGCTGGTTTTGGAAGTGCTGCTACAAAACAGCACCGTAAAATTTCACACCATTGTTGGGTTTCACTTTTTATTTTTCTAGGTTTGAATAGCCTGACAAGCACGTTTGCTAAAAACCCCGTGCGTGGACTGACACTGGGAGTGCCATGTTACTGTCCAAAATGAGTTAGTGTGTTACGTGGGATAGACTAGAAAAACAGGCGTCTGTCTTGGGAAGGCTGGCGGGTTCTGGGTGAGAGTCGGGATGAGTGCCGACGTGGTGTTTTGGTGGGGCAACACGGGCCGATCATCCAGACCGGTGCATGCCTGTATCTATATGTGTGCTTGCGTTGGTGCAGCTCGCTGAGCGCTAAAACAGGATGAATGCCCTGTAACGTGGAAAGGCAGCGATGGGGCTGTACTTCACTGCAGAGTCAATACAGAGAGAGAACTAGTCTGGTCAGGTTTTCCTCAGACAATTATCTATTTATTCTCTTCGTATAACATCTCTCTAAATCCTTTTTTGGCTTGTCTGCTTTTAATTCTCCTCCCCTAAGCTGAGCATCCATCCTTCCTATCTCTTGCCGTCGAAAGCCCATCCTTGCCAGTGGTCCCAGCAGCCTTCAGGCAAAGCGCACGTCCGCCCGCTTCCCTCCTCATCGAAATCGCCGACCGCCTCCTCCCGCCGCCGCACCCCCGGGCAGCTCGGGACTGTTGGCTGCTAACCGAGCGTCGGCGCTTTCCCGGGGACCGGCTAACGAGTCTGGGTTTTACGTAGCAGCGGGCCCAATCCCAACCCTGATCTAAGCCTGCCTGGAGGTGCGTTCCCCGTCTCCCGAACCAGGCTGAGACGTTCGCAAGGTGTCCGTCCGGTTCAAAGCGTGGGTGAACCGTGTCCCTCGGTGCTCTCCACAGTCTACACAGCATTTCTCTGGCTTTAGCCTATTTCTTCATTTAGTGCTCTCTGTTCTTGGAGATGTTTTGTTTCTGCCTTATCCCCTTAAGAGGTCAAGTGCTTCCACAGGGAGGTTAGCCTGTAGTTTTCCATGCACCCAGACTACCCCGCGCACGAGTGAATTTGTTCTGTGATAATACAGCCGAGCAGGCAAAACCACAAGTAAATCAGACTGGGGTTTTTTCCCACTTTTAATAACAGTTTACTATTCTGTAAGTGCATGTAAAGCACATGCCCTATTCCCCCAGCCAAGGAGCTTGACAGCTTGTCAGCAAGAACTACCATAGGTCTAGAGTGACTGATTTATACAAGTAAAAGCACACGTGCCAAGACCTGGCAGCAGCTTGCTCCTTCTTTTTCTTTTTTTTTTTTGTAACCACTTGGCAACCCTCTCTCTTCTCCTTCATCCAAACTTTTGCCTTTTATAGTCTTTGAATGACGCCTTTTTTTTTTTTTTTAATGTATGTAGCAGTTTCCCCTCCCTTCTCTTTCAGCCGTTTGCTCTCCTTATCTGAATTAGCCATGGGACAGGAGATCTTGGCTTCACAACCAGCAGTTCTTGACTGACTACACACAATCACAAACCCGACTGCACACGGAGTCGCGGTTTTGTGCATGGGAATGGTTGCGTCAGGGCTTCATAATTCTTACTTACCTGGGCTCTGATATTCCCATGCTCGTGTGTTGTACGTGTTTGTGCTAAAACTCACCTTCCTCTGTAGAAGCATATGCAGATACATGAGCTCACACTGGCGCAATCAAGCGTTTATTAACACTGATTCTCACGTTCTCAGTGTGAAACACTCATTTAAGGACTGATTTGTCTGCATACCCAAGCGGGAATTCTTACACGCATGTATACACCAACTGCCCTGTATAATCATAAGGCCTCCAACGTAGATTCAAACTTGATTATATGTGAAAGTTTATCGATTTGCTCTTTCTCGCTCACGCCTGTATTCAGGTACAGGCTCACAGGCAGCTGTGCAGCCACGCGGTTTCTCAGACACACACATTCTTAGGCACAGACAGTCTCTCACACATAAGCTTATAGATTTATGATTTGTTGTGAGAGTGGAAAACAGCTGCTGCAGGCTAATCAAATACAGCAGAAGATTTAATGCAAAATATTGAAAAACACTGTCTGGTAGGAGGGTGAAATTCTTAAAAACATGCTGGTCTCGTGGCGCGAGGCCAGCGCAAGAAGATTTGCACCTGGCCGCGATAAACGTCAGCAACGGGTCTGGAGGAGGCTGCTTCACCCTTCGAGGGCTGCCAGATACACGGGTAAAATTCACATTGGGTTCGGCCCTGCAATGAAGCCACACGAGTCTGAGGCTGTGGTTTTTCAGGGGCATGCGAGCAGAGCTGCTTAGCATAGGCTGGTGGAAAGAAGAGTAGTCCGACTCGAGCGCAAGCTCTACAGCACGCTGGCAGAGCAGGTTGAAGTTCTCGCTACTGGCTCGCTTCTGCCCGCCCCTGTGGACAAATGGAAAGCCTATTTCTCCAGGGCTGTCAGTTCAGCACCTTTCACCAGTGCCGCTACGGCTGCAAAGGCTTGGAAATAATTAACTGCAAAGGAAAGAATTTCATCTCAGGTTTCTGCTGACTGACGACACAGGCAATTTGTGATGCCACAAGAAGCTCGGGCTGGGATTATTTCTGTGTAACTCCCTACGCTGCTGCTTGGCAGCTTAGTGGCTGTGTTGGAAGCGACTGAACTAGATTAATACCTTGTGGATTTGAACTATAAACTTCCACGAGTTTGGAGTTCTGGGGCTCGGCTTAGCTGAGTACAGGCTAGAGCGGCGCGCTTGCCGCGTCCTTGTCTCCCTTTCCCAGTGCCGGTAGGTGGGACTTTCTCAGCCCCGGCAGGGATGATCTCACTCGTCCATCTCCACAGGTGAGACGGCAAAGGGCTGGGCTGTGCAAACAGCGTGGGAGCCGTCTTCAAAGTGTCCTTCCCGTGAAGCCTCGGCTTGGCAGCCTCAGTCTGTGCTGCCGCTCGCGCTCTGGAAGATGAAGCGAGCGGCTCCCGCTTCCTTGGGTGCTAGGCAGAGAAAATGTGGTACCCGAGCAGGGCGCTGGGGTGTCGCGGCTAACGGACAGGTGTATTTTGTTCCTGTCTGCTCTTGCTGTGCAACAGGAGACGAGAGGCTCCCGCTCTGGCAGTGGTTTCGGCCACAAAAAGAGATCGCTCTTGCTGCAGTTGGTGGTTGTGGGTTTAGTCCCTGTTGTTTACCTGCAAACATGCCTCAGTCTTTCTGCTTGGAGACTCCATGGGCTGAACCGGCGAGTCGGTTCTCCTGTGCACCCTGCGTGAGCTGAGAGAGAAGAATTTCTAAAGGACAGAGCCATGGGGCCGTTGAGCTAGCCAGCTGATTTTGCACGTGCCCGTCTGCACAATCTTCAGCCAGCAGCTTACCCCCAATTATTCCTGGATCGCTAGTCACACGTGCTGTGAATACCTCCCTGTCTTTGCTGTGCGTTTTGAGACCATCAGGTGGACGGTGCTGTTCAATCTGTTCTTTGCGGTGAGGCACCAACTGCACCTCTGCAGACGGGTGAACCAACAGCTCTCTGACTCGTGGCTGATGGGTGCCGCTCTGCCAAGGAGCCCATATTCCCTTCCTCCGTGGGTAGGCAGCCCTGGGTGGCATGAACTGCGCGTTGAAACGCGCCGTCCAGGGATATGAGAAGCATCTGTTCCTTCCAGATGTTCAGTCATCTTCTTGTTTGTTAGATTTGAGGACAGGAACCCCCTTCAGTTATGTGAGGCGCTCGCTGTTCTCAGACGTCCGGGAGAGCGTGTGGGGTGGGGGGAGAATTGGCTTTGTGTGACGCCAGCAAGGAATAGAGGCAGAGGTTTCGTGCTTTTTGGAAAACACTTGAAAGGCCTTCGAGCTCTGGCTAATCTCCATTGTTCGTGTATTTTCCGGCAGCAGAACGAGAGAGGAAGAACGGAAAGAGGCAAGAGAGCAGAGCTGAGAATTAGAACTGGAAGCCTTCCCCGTGCTCAGGCAAAAGCTTGGCAGAAGCCATCGTGGCAAATGGAGCTGGATGCAACAGAATCCAGGCTCAAGCTTGGCTCAGATCTTAGACCCAGCAGAGCCTCCTTAGATCTGCAGGAGCTTTGTGAGTAGATGAATGCATTTCAGCCAGCCTCACTGAACCAGACGCAAGTGCAGCTGTTGAATTCAGCTGTGGAACAGGGCAGAGGGTAGCATTGCCCAGATTTGAGGACTTTTTGCCCACAGCCATTTTGTCTTTGATTTTTCTATGGGCTTATTTTCTTCTTCCGTTGTAGATCAAACAAGGCTGTTAGAACTACACAGGCATTTCAAGCTTTGATCCATTAATATGCAAAACGCGTATTAATACGATTTGCAGCAATATGCTGCAAAATGACATGCGCAGGGTTGCCTGTCAATGCTCATCAGAGCTGTGTTTTGTACCTGAAATGCACGGAACTCCACGTTAAACCTTTAATCCCCTCCACTCCCAGCACACCGCAGTTTAGCACCGCATGGGCTGTTTGCAGAGTGCCATTTTGGTCTGCCCGCATCATTATATCCTAGCTGATGAGGTGCATGGCTTCCATCTGAGTTTCGTTTCTGATGGGGACGTTCCTAAGTCCAACTAAGCCTGAAACAGGCATGACTTGAGGAATAGAGGTAGTGTGGCTCTTTATTTTTCTGTATGGGTTCAACCAGGTACAGACTAGGGCCGGAATAGAAACCTGACGTCTAGGGCAGTGCCACAAAGAGCTGTTGCCTTCAGTATATCCCTCCCACTTCTGTCCACTGAGGGAAAACACTGTGCAGCCCACAAACTTTCCCACTCAGTAGTTGTTCCCTTTCCTCTGCAACAGCCGAAAAACTTTGTTAAAAAAGAGTCGTTTTCAATTCAAGATTTTAAATGTTTTCTTCCTGACGGTGAGTCAATGATTTTTCCAGTCCCTCCCCCACAATAAACAAGTGCAGGCTGAGTGTGGTCCAGAGGAAAATGTGAGTTACACATGTCCTGGCCACATGCTTCTCCGGTACCAATGATAACCATATGGTGGCTTTCAGATCCCAGCTCTCCAACAAGGAGAAGTGTTAGCAAGAATCACTGCAAGCTCCTGCAGAGTAGAGACGTAACCCAGCCTTGCCTGTAGCTGCTTGCGTGTGCCCAACAAACACATTCATAACCCGGTACGGTTGTGGTGCCTTGTTTTGTGGTTCAGCTTCACCTAAGCTGAGGAGGATTGGGCTAATGAGCTGGGTTGAGAAACTCCCGGAGCACAGGAACCCTCACGTAACAAACTCTCGTCGCCGAGCCCACAGCTCCTATTGCTCTTCTCTGCTCCAGCACTTTGCCGGGGAGAGGGAAGCATACTGCCCATCTCCACTCCTTCACGTGTGCGCACAGAAACTGTATTTTCTGTTCAGGGAAAGGAAATTAGAGGGGTTGGGGAAGGGCCTTGAGCTGTTTTCAAGGTTTAGGGGCAAACCCAGTACAATAGGTACATGATCATTTTGGCATCTCACTCATTTAGGATGCAAATACTGCCTGCCATCTCTAGCTAGAACAGCCCATCAATTGCTTGTTAAATTGGAGGACTGTCACGGAAGCAACCCTGTCCCGAAACCAGTGCAGGAACCACAGTGTGCAGCAGGCCCCCAGGGCGTCGCACCGCTATGATGGTATGATACCGCTTGCATACCATACGCGCAGAGCTCTCGGCTCCCCTTAAGTGAGCATCATCATCACCATTTTCTGCAGAGTAAAAGGAAAGCCGAAGCCCCGGTATCCCAGAAGATGGTATTCCTATCACGACCGAAATACCTTGGAAGATTGGGTCATGGAAGAAGGTCCTCTCACTTTGAGGCTGCTCTCTTGGTTTCCCTTTCTCCGAGCTTGCCCATGCTTTTTCTCAGACGGCGTGCGAGATTTCCCCATGCACGGTTTCCCCTTCCTCTTTGAAAACAGCAAGTCCCTCCAAGCACTCCGTATCTCGCTTACCTGTGTTTCTACTTCCTCATTTTGAGCTGCTAGGGGAGCAAACAGGAGGTTCATTGATTATTTTTAGCTTAAAATCTCAGCTAGGTAACCTTTATTAAAGCTAAGCTAAATACACAGCAAACATAAGCTTTACTCAGGCAGCAGTTCACAGGAACTTGGCAGAGGCCTGCCTGCATTTCAGAATCCTTGTCCTTTTTCTAGATGAAAGCCCTGCAGAAGGATTTGTTTTTCAGACAGAAGGCAAGCCAAGTTGGTGATTTCATCCCAAGGCAGGCTGTGTCAAGCTGGTCCTATTCAAACATGCAGGAAATCAACCTTGGAGCTCGTTCAGAAACGAGGATGGAGAGTGGGGGTAGAGAGGGGGGCCCCGAGGAGGACAAGATCTTGGATTCTGAAACTGAGCTCGGAACAAGCAGGGAAGATACCTGCTGTCAGCGTAGAGCTGTAGGGACCTGTCCCTCAGCCTTTGAAGGATTAACTGGCAAGGTTTCAAGCAGCATTTCGTAATTTCCAGCTCTTCCAAGAAGCTATCCCATCTCTGTCCTCATGGAGCCCTGCGAGAGACATGCGCGGCATCGCTCTGTGAGAGGTCAGGTGGCTACCACAGGCGAAGGCAAATTTTCCCAGAGTCTCCTCATTCCAGTGCATTTTTTTTCTGTTTAAAGCAATCATTGTCTCATTAAAGCCGTTGCTTTCAGAGCATAATGGAGATCACTGAGGAGAGAA
The DNA here is from genome assembly GCF_000687285.1 of Phaethon lepturus. Classification (NCBI taxonomy): domain Eukaryota; kingdom Metazoa; phylum Chordata; class Aves; order Phaethontiformes; family Phaethontidae; genus Phaethon; species Phaethon lepturus. The sequence continues at coordinate 38,105 of NW_010524182.1, read as the reverse complement.
AGAGAGCGCTTGCTCTCAACACAGGGATGGGGAGTGGGGAGAAGGAAGTGGAAAAGAGACTCTCGTGAAGTTGTTCTTTACAAGCTGCTATAATGATCTCCACGTAAACGTTTGTAGAGCAGCTCTGTAACACTGGTGGTAGACGGGAGGCAACAGGATGGCAGAATTCAGAACATTTGTTCTTGGGTCTGCTGCAAAATCTCTGAGGTCTTTGGACAGTCCCTTCCCAAGCAGCAAGGGAAGCACAAGTGCAGAAAAACTTGGCATAATTTTACCTGCTGCACTTCTGCAGCTGCAACCTTGACTGCTGATCGGCGAAGAAGATCCAAGAACCTCCATCGCTATGCAGCATTTCATATACAGCTGATCACATGGAAAATTAGTGAGAGAAACCTGCTTGGGATGTACGTGTGCGTGCGTATAATTCTTCGTCCCTGAATAACATCTGCAGGGCCTTCTGGGCAAGGCAGGCAGTTTGCTCTCACTGCTAGAAAAAGCTCAGACCTGCCCTTTTGCACTGACTCTGTCTACAGAAGAACTTCAAGGACTCCAGTCCTTCCTTTCTAGCAATTGCTTTCATGGATCCAGATTTTAGTGGTTTGCTTTTTTTAAAACCAAGCACTTTCTGATGTGAATAATACCAACAAAATGTTTGCAACTTGGCCTGGAGGATGGGAAAAATGCAGACACCAAAAGCCAAGCCTGTTTCTTAATGTCGATGCTCATTAGGTACTTTTTAACATTTAGTGGCTGGTGCTGGAATCTGCCCACGCAGGCTGGAGGCTGAGGAAATATTATTTGAACACATCTGCTCCAAGAGATACTGTCAGACTTGGGGAGCATCTTGTGGTAATTAGGGGAATTCATTTCCTTATTTAGTCCAGCAGGGTTTTTTCCTGTTGTTTTTTTTTTTTGGGGGGGGGGTCTGCATTTTTTTCAACAACCAAAGGGCTCCCAGGCAATATTAAGACCCTGTGCTCACATAGCACCTTCTTCCCCGTTGCAAAGCGCCTGGCAAAGCTGGGTAAGAAGTCTTTTGGAAGTAGAGGAAGAGAAACTTGCAGCCACAGGCTCAAAATGCAACACAGAGTTGGAGACCCTAATTGCCTTTCCCCTTCCCTGCCCCTGCCATATCTTCTCCCGCCTCCCTCCCCACTTCCCAACCTACACGTCTGCATCTGCTCTCCAGATGGAAAGCCCCTACAAGCCCCCAGTGCCGGGGCCGAAGCAGACCGGTTGCCGGCCTTTGACTCTTCTGTCCAAAATGCCACCCTGAGCTCTCCCCTGGTCGCTGTCGTTCGAGCGGTCTGCACTTAGTCGTGAAAGAAAGGGGTTGAGCCGGATCAGCCAGACGACGTTCCAGGCCAGAAGTGTCATCGTCTTCTCCTTTCTGCTGCTCTTGCCAAAGGCAGGGTGGTACCTGTCTTCCCCAACTCAAAACTCAATCCCCCAGCAACTTTCGTCTCCTCATGAGAACAACTACTTTACAAACATTTTAAAGAGGACAGCTTTAAGCCCCTGTCCTTTTTTCTGAAAAAGGGGCCTTTAATATGATTTAATTACAAGCTCCTTTACTGCCTGTTTTGAAATTCTGTGCATTTTGTTTCCATTCTTATTCTTCTGTGTGTTTACATCGATACCTTTCCAAGTAAGGTTTTTGTGTGCTCACCGCAGAGCTCTGTACGCGCTCCTTGAACCTTTTTGTAGCGTTGAGTGGCGACAGGGTCATGTTAACCTCTCTGCTTCTCTAGGCACATTTATTCCCTCAAAATCAACACAGCAGCTGTAGACATGGACATCTGAAAGAGCCCTGGCTCTCTCTGCGGCACAGAGTTTCTCCCTTTGGGCTGTGTGGATTGCACGGAGTGCCTTGCAAAGAACGCGAGCCAGAGGAGCAGGTGCTCAAGGACGATGAACCCTTAGCTAGGAAAATGTAGGCTTTTGGGCTCTTTTCTTGTTGGCCGGTCTTCCCACCTGAACAGGCAACCACTGCCCTCTGAGACAGAGCCGTGCGGGACGGCGGCGTTTGAGTTAGCACGGGGAGGGTGCGTGTGGTGGCCCGTAGCCACCCACGGGTCCCCACAGAGCAGACATCTAACCCTGGCGCCGGAGCTTTAGCGCAGGCAAATGGCGTGACTCGCCCAGAGCCGGGAGCCAAACGCGGGTAGCGTGACTCCCAGTTCGGCTGGCTAACTGGTCACCCGGGAGCCAGCCCATGAGGCAGTTCTGTTTGGCGTGGAGGAAGCAGCTTGAGCAGCTGGCCAGACTGGGGGGACCCTGGGGTGGGAAGGTCTGTGGGGGGGACAAGGTGGGTTCACTTCAGGCTTGGTTTAGGGCCAGGTGTAGCTGGACCCAAATCTGCCAGTTAGGCTAAACATGAGCACCCGGCTGGGCTTAAATGCAGCTAGTCAGGGGAGGAGAGCTGGTTAGCCTTGCCTGCTGCTTGGCAAGCTTCTGTAGCCCTTCCTGGGGAACTGGAAGCCCGGAGGGGAGGAGCTCTAAGTGGGTATATGGTTTTGCAGGAGATGAATGTTGGAAGACCCTGGCTGAAACTCCTCTGCGTCAGACCCAGGAGAGCGAGCTGTGCTGTTTTCAGGATCCTCTGGTTGGTAACATGCAGGAAAACCACGGTGGAAAGTGAGTAGTATGGCATAATGCTAAAGTACAAATGCTGTTTGAATTGGGGCGGGGGATAAAGCTGTGCAGTGACTGTATTTCATTTAATCATGTTCCAGGGAGTGGAGAGCTGGGGCATACTGCTGGGAGGGGAGGTAAGGGGCTGTGTGGTCTAGCTTCTGAAAAAAACCCTCACTTTGAGAAAGCAAAGGTCATCTAAGAAAAAGCCTCTGTTGGGGCCAAGATCTAAGAAACTTGCAAAAGTAACGCAGGATTTTCCCCCACTCCTCAGTTTCCATTTCTAGCTGCTAGACCCCTTCCCCAGGTGACCAGGGATCTAGAAGCTCTTTTCTCTCTCTGAAGCAGGGGCAGATAACAACATCAACACATGGTTATCTCGAAGCACCGAAGCTTTTATTGGAGCAGCAATCTGGTTTGTAGCCTGATGAACGTGCTGGGACGACAACACGATCAAATGGTGCTCAAAGTGCCGAGAAGACGCAGCCGACTTGAAGGCAGTGAAAGGTAGTGGGGAGAACTTCCTTCTGTGTGAGCTAAGATGCCTGGGAGGTGGGCTGGGAGGGTGAGGGTGCTGCTTTGTTCAGTGGCTTTTGCCTGTACCACGATCGCGTTAATGCTGAGATGTGAATAGTTTTAATTTTATTCCTAATTTTATGCGCTGTGCACAGATCATAAAAATTGGTGATGTGGTTGCCCAGTGGAGATGAAAGCTGCTTACCTGATGTGTACGGTGAATAACAATGAGAATTAAGTCGCACGTTTCGGAATTGTTTCTGCCATTCTAGACGCGTGAAGCTCTGCCACGAAATGGTGGAGTTCCTTAAGCTTTGTCTGTTCCTAAGCACCCACGTTATTAATTTTCACATGGCTTTTCCCTTTGTTTTTCTCAGCCCTTGGAAGCCAAATGCTCAGAGGTGACTGCCTGGCATCTGTCCATATTAATTGTGAAGTGGGGATGATGGTGACCCAGAAGTATGGAATTCGGCAGCTCCCGCTGCGTGTGCCGAGAGGAGGTATGGTTACTGGGGGGGCTCCGGATTCAAGGGGAGCCTGTGTGACATTCCTGGGAGTAGTTCTGTGCATGGTATGATGAATGGAGAGCCCTCCAGGACAGGGAAATGGCGGTGATGGTCACTGGGCCTGTGTCCTCAGGAGTCATTTTTGTTGTCTGATATGAAGAAATGAGTGGTTGTCATGGTTACTGGCCTCCCCTTCCTGGTCTTGCCAAATGTCTTCTCCGGAGCCTTGGGTTTGGAGCCGGATTCAGTGTTTTCTCCTGTTGAGCTCACACTCTGATCCAAGCACCTTAAATTTCAAACGAGCCTACTTTGGCACACTGGTGTGACGTTTACGTGTGCTTGGGTATCTCCTATCTTCTTACTCATCCTTAAGAACAGGAAAGAAGGGAATGAAATAAAAAATTCTGTGGGTAGACTTAGGGAGGCAGCCCTGTGTTTGCAAGTTGGGCAGAGGTGTAGGGTGTCTGGGTGGGCCTGTGGACTCTTGGTTCACCATACTACGCATGGGCTCGGGGGCTCAGTACAGGCAGTGCCTCCCATGGAAAGACTTTAAGGCATCGGTGAAGCTCTATCTTCTCTTTCATTCTTGTTTTCTAACTTAAAACCACAGCGTGTCTAGTTATGAAGTGACATGGACCAGGGAGGTCAGTCTTAGCAAGCCTTTTGGCTTGAATCTGACTTTTCCCCCCACCCTTATTTCTTTCCTGTTTTCCTTCAATGTCAGTAGAAGCAGCTTGACTGAGAGGTGAACAGGTTAACGAGGAGTCTCCGAGGGCTTTTTGAGCTGGGTTTGGTTGGCATTGCTTTAGAGAGTGAACTGAGCTTTGAGAAAGGGCTCGTGGAAGTCATGCTGGAGTCCCATGCAGCAAGGGGATGGCAGAGATCGCAGCAAGCCGTGCTGCAAGAAATTCTTGGAGCAGGAGGAAGCAGAAGAGTCTCAAAGGAACCATGAGGTCATTTCCCTTTTAACACAGTACATTTCAGAGATGCTTTAACAATTAATCAATATCTAAATCTGCAGCCCATTAGAGGGCTTGGCAACGTGTTATTTTATAATCTAACAAATGGGAGCCTGCTTGTGCTAATTGGTTGGATCCCTGAGCTACAGTAAAGGTTACTATCACGTGGCGAGTGATAACTTGCTCCTCCCTGCCTCTTTTGAGATGAGGTCAACTATGTTTACCATTTATGGAAGGTATTCTTCCAATTAAAATGACGAGGATGCAAGGCATCCACTTTTGCTTTCTTCATTTTAAACTTTTATAGTAATAATCATTACCGAAAATCTGGGAATGAGGGGCAGGGGAATCTCTCTGGATAGGCAGCCAAGTGTTACGCCATAGCTTTGGCTTCAGGTGCCGCGGCTGCTGCTAAGCCCCTTCGTAGCCCATGCTGGAACATCTGGTCCATCTCGTGATGGAAGGTCAGCCCGAACGGCCGGGCAACGGAGTCTGGTCCCGACTACGGCACGAGTGCCGAGACTGTGGGGGCTGAACGGCTGCGTCTGGTGTCGGAGGCGCAGCGCTGGGAGTCTGCGTAGGTCAAGACGCTCCTGGGGAAAGAGCACAGCTTGCGAGGTCGCGCCGGGAGGTACGGGCTGCAGATCGGCACCCTCCATTCCCTTTCTGCCTCCTGGATGGCTTCAGCACCTCGGAGCGGAGCGCTGGACTTGCGGGTTGCCTGGACTTCCCCAGCCCTCCGAACGGGGTCCCGGGGAGGCGGTTTTGGCATGACCCGCGCATGTAAGGAGGCCTTGCGGTCAGGGCAGTGATCCCGTTCTACTTTGCTAGCTCTATAGCTGGTGATGTTAGCCAGTAGTTATTGCTCTGCCCTGCTTGCCTGGTTAAAAACAAGCTTGGGTGTCTCATTCTTTGGATTAACTAACCTGCCCGTAAATTTTCAGGAAGATATTCTCTTTTTTTAGCACACCCCCTCCTTCGTTCTCAAAAAAACCCAGACCATGCTGCTCTAACTTCTGCCTGGAAGCTTATTTGGAGCAGTGGACAGTGAGCAATTCCTGGCTCTCCTGTTAACTAACCTGGGCCCCTCTGGAGATGGAGAGGGAATAGACTGCTGCGTCTGCTTTATGGGGGTTATCGGTGAACAGCGTCACAGGGGTGTAAAGGCATTAGTCACTTAATTAGCATTAATAGGGCAATTATTATCTTAATAAAATGTCTGATTATGACATCGAAGTTGTAGTCGAGGCTTAATAGCTGCAGCATCCCGACTAAATTGTATGTTTGTTAATCCTCAATGAGGGTGTTCTATTTTACCGAGTGGTTTATTTAACATGCAATAAGTGTCCTAGTGAATCTCTATTAAAGGCATATGTGGAGACCTTCATTTGCAGCATTACAGAAGAGAGTGAGACTGTTCAATTCATAAAATCCTATTTAAACACTGTGAGCTCCAAACCCCGGCCAGTGCCAAAGCAAATTGTATCCTGTAAGCCCTGGGCCAGATGTCTCGTGTGGGGTATACTGAAGGTCCAAACAAAATAAGGTCTGAAGGGAACAGTTTGGCCATTGACTCTCCAATCCAGCCTATATAAAGGGGTTTCGTTTCCATTCGGGAAATACAAACCTCTCCTATATGGATCCTGTTCCAAGTGTGTTTGCTGAACAATTCTTCCCAGCAGCAGCGATTCTCAGTAACACCTACGCCTGTGAGCAGAAACTAGATCTGGTGGGAAGGTTTGGGAACTATCCTAAACTTCTCACTAAGTTTCTGAGAAAGAAGAGACAGTAAATCAGTCAGAGGTGTCACTGGGTGTTTCGTGTGGCACCAGCTAGTGCCGAGCCTGGGGTTAGGCACCCTAGCTATTCTGATGGTGTTCTGGGTTGGATGTGGGATGAAGCCTTAGCCAACCTGAGTTTATCTGTCTTGTGTGTCCTATGAGTTTAGGTAACTTGCTACCATGGTTCGTCGTGCTCTGGCAAGCTGCTCCAGGATATTGGGGCATGTAACCTTTGGGAGACTGAGATGGTGTCCCTGGAGATCCTGACTTCACTCTGAACTTAGCCTGTTTCTTTCTGGATGTCTCCGTATGGTATTGTGCAGGTAGGTGCATGCTAATTTTGCCTGTGTTTAGAGAGATCTGGACAGGAACCAGGTCTGACCTGGCACCCTGTAGCAGTGGTGAACTCGGTTACGGGGTGGGATCCTTCAGTGCGAATTTGGCACTGAGTTAATGCAGCCACAGGACTTCCAGTTGGCTCAGGCTTGGGCACAGCGCGTGTATAGACATGACACAGGCTGTCTCTTGAGCCTCTCGGAGTTTTGTGGCAATTGGACTCCAGATACAAAGGTATGAACTCTGATGCCAGCCTTCTGGGCCAGGACTGGGATGTGCGCTCAGCTTTCCTTCCGCCTATCCGTGAATCCTTCCTGCTGGGCGAGGAAGGGCTGGGCAGCCCTGGCAGCCTTCACAGTGTGAGCTGTGTTCACTTTGGGTGAAATGCAGTAACTAGAGAGGGACCAACGCTTCAGGCTCCTGGGAGCTATTGCCAGCCCCACGTTGTTTCCTCAGGTGAGGAAACGTCATCTCTGTGAAACCTACTTGCTGGAGTGAAGCCTTCCGCATGTCCGTATGACGTCATCTGCTGTAATAGTAATGTCTTGTGTGTTTTCTCATTACAAAGGTGGTTCTGAAGTGTTGTCCTGGCTGAGAGAAGGAAACGGAGGGGCTGAGGGGCTTGCCTGAGGCTATTCGACACGGCAGCGGCAGGCTGACATAGAAGCTGTTTCTCGTCCAAGAGACGCTGTTTGGATCCTGCATGGACAAGACTGTCTTCTCCCTCCTCCGTGGCTCCTGTTGTCTCTAACTCACATGCTTTGCTTCAGTCGTGGTGTGAGGTATGGTTGAAACAGCTTTCCAGCTTGCTGAGCTCTCTTTGCTGCTCTGATCACGTCCTTGGCCGAGGTGCCAGCAAGCCCAGCAGCAAACAGCGGGGCACGCTGCTCTGAGCCTGTAAGGGCTTTGCTTGGGGTGGGAGTCTTACCGAATGCATCCTAGCCGCTGCGAGGGGCCGGAGACGGTGCCGCTCTTGGCTAGCAGTTACCCTTTCCTTGCTTGTAATCTCTTCAGGGCGGCAAGCCAAGCAGGCCCATAGGCATGATCGAAACATGGGATAAATATTCCGAGTGGCTTGATCTATAGGAACAAGCGCATGGGGGAGGGAATGAGTTCATCTCCTCCGTGCTCTTGGCCGCGGCAGGGCTGTTCCTATATTCCTCCACGTGCCGCGGTGGGTGATAAGCTGGTTGCGGGGAGAACGCTCTGTCCCTTCCCTGGAAGAAGAGATTCATCCGAACCTTCCTCCTGGGAGCAGTCCTTGGTAGGCAGCTGAAACTTTCCTCTTCCTCTCATCCCATGACTGCTAGGGAATATCCAGTCCCTTGCATTGTCCAGAATAATTCCACTGTCCAGAGGATTAGTGTGTTTTGGTATCTGTAGGCTGCCTGTTTCCATTCTTGTGCTTTTTAGCTGCTTTATCCCAAGTTGGTGCCTCCAGCCCTGAATAACTTCTCTTGCTCTTGTTCTAGCAGGTTGTTGCAGCTTGCCTGCAGGAATAGATCTAAGATGAAGCAAAGGACATCTCTGCTCCTTCCCTGCCTCTGCCCCAGCCACGATGGCTGTGGCTGTAGTTGTGCCGTGGAACATGCAGCCCCTCTGGTAACAGAACAGAATGAAGTGGATCCCCACGACCCTGGTTTCAAGGTATCTTAATTTGGTGCCTAAACCGGTCTGCAGGCCTTCCAGTCCTATCAAACCCTCTAAAAAACAAAACGCACACAAAGTACAAAATCTTAACAATAGCAAAAGTTGTAAGTACAACTTTTACTGTATACAGTTGCCCAAACAGGTGGGGTGAAAGTGGTATGAACTCATGTGCGGCAAGTTGGATCGAGCAGTGTGAAAGGCACGTGGTGAAAGGTGATGTGATAGCCTGTTGTATTAAAGAAGTCTTGGATTTCTGGCGTGGAGATGTGAGTAGAAGGGTGAACAAGAACTATGTTTGGGGGAGTGGGGTGAGGTGGTGTTTTGGAGAGGGGAAGAATTCCATTTCTGATGGGGAAGTGTTTTGAGCTTCACTTGCTTTCCTCTGCTATCTGTTCCCAGCTCAGACGCCTCCTCTGTTCTTCAGTGTGCTTGCCCGGGGCTATTGTATATGACTGTTTAAACAGTGTTTAAACAGCCGTAAGCCTGTTTATTTATGAAGGCTATAAATTATCTTGAAATCGGAATTCATCATCGTGCAAATACCCTGTTTTAACAGGCAGGCTGGCTCTCTGCTAGAATGACAAGAGTAATAGCCCTCCTCGCTGACCTGCCAAGCCTCTGTCAAGGGCAAGCGTCCTTGCACAGGCAGTTGCTGCCTTCCAGAGATCCAGGCAGACAGAGGGTCGATTCCTCTTTGTGGGTTTATCTGCCGGTGTATTGGGGAATGCAGCGGCCGGTGCAGGTCTCTGATGGATGAAACGTGTATTCGAGTTATCTTGTGCCTGCTGGGATTTGCTAGGAAACTAATGATCTGTCCAGTCCAGTATCTTCCAGGCGTCAGCAGCAGCTTTCTCCAAAAGAAAGCACGAGAGGCTGATATTAATCAAGGAATGAGCTTTTCCTAGCCTTTCTTCCTCACCCCAGCTAGTAATAGGTAAGTCTGTTTCTGCAGCGTGTGGCTCTCAAACAACAAGGAAACCAGCAGTATCCTGTACGGTGTTACTGGGGTGGTTTCCCTGACTATTAGTGTTTCTGAGGCCTCAGTCTTACTAAGTAACTGGGAGAATTTACCTGGAAACACATAAACTTACGCTTCATCTAGTGGAAGTGTGATATTCCTTGCCACATAACATCTCAAATGTTTGAGCTTGGAGATTTAACCGGTCGAGATTAAACGCCACTGAGGCCAGCTCATGGTCCTGTGTTGTCCAGGCTGTAGGACAACATCCATGCAGGTTGTGGGTTTTCCTGTGGATGCTGAAGTTTGTCCTCTCGTTAGAAGCTGCCCCTCGCCTCAAGCTGAGCACGGCCCTAACAGTCCAAGTGCTGTTGCGTGAGCTGTGTGGACTGGGGTGACTCGCTCCGGCAGGTTTGGTAGCCGCCGTTAAATCATCCGACTTACCTGTTCTGTGCTGTGTAAGCCATCGCCTCTGCAAACGTCTGGAACCGCAAAAACTGGAGATGGGAAAGATCTGAGGTCATCCAACCTCTCCATTTTTTCCCCCTATGGGGTCCTACACTAGATTTTCCTGTACTGGGTCCAGTTTTAAGTGACTCAAGCAGCAGGGCTTTCATTGTTTCCCTTGGGAGCCTGGCAGATTTCTCACCATGAGACATGTTTTCCTAATCCTCCACCTGATCTGTTCCCCTCCTCGATTCCAGCCCCACACTTGGAAGAGTGGCCAGGACAAAGCTACGGTGGGTTAATGCCCATCAAATTACTTGAGTGCTGGTTAACTCTTTCTGGGTCACTTCAATACATGTCCTGAATAAAAAGGCTTTTGAAATGAGAATGTTGTGGTAACATTTGTCTTGAAGACTGACAAGCATCGAGAGCGTAGGTAGTACGAGAGCCATGGTCCTTTATAGGAGTTAGAGGTTTGGAAGCTTTTCCTCTGTAGAATATAAGCGTACCTGCGACTGGTGGAGACGGGAAAGATCACCCCTGAAATGTTGAACTACATGGCAAACCGAACACGTGGCAACTGCTGGTTTTATTTTAGGCTTTGCTTGTGCCTAGAACTTAGTCAAGAAGCTTGATTTTTATTTTTTTTCTTAACGAGCTGAGGATTTTCCCATGGATCACTTTCTTTGCTTAGCCTGTCTGTGCTGCCAATGCTGTGTAACCAGTAGCTTGACTGTAATGCTGAAGTAATTCTTAAAATATCGTCTGCTAAAAAGATTGGTCATGACGGGATAAAGCCGTTTTCCATGAAAGATGAGTGGGATCAGGCTTTGGATACGCTGTCAAATGGGAGCCCGCACAAGAAGGGGGAGATAAATTTTTAAAGCGTGGCTGCGCGAAGGTCAAAACTAGAAGCAAGTCCGGTGGTCCACCACTAAGATAATTCCAGAAATATTTAGGGCAGGGTGGAAAGTTGGTAGTGGTTAAGAGGTCTGTGGTAGCGTAGTATATCATGCGACGGGAAGCTTCGTGTTTTGTCGAGGATGGCTTGGGAAGCCGTTTCATGGTTTATCCGAAACGAGCGGTGGGGTCTTCGGCCCTCCTCCTCTACCCGGCTTTGAGCGGGCGTCGGGAGCGGTGCTGCGTTCGCGCCTCTGCCAGGGAAATAGAGGGTGGTTAGCGGGTCCGTGCTCTCGGGCAAGAGAGGTTTCTACGCTCCGAGCGCCGTGGCCATGCTGCCGAGGGGGGCCAAAGCCAAAGAACATGACTAACGGTAACACGAAGAACCACCTTCCGTGCGGCCTGATTCACCCCATCCTTGCACGGGTTCAGTCTTTCCTCCAGGAATGTTTGATAATGCGGCGCGTACGGCTGAGATCACCCTTCTGGCAAGTGCCTGCTGTGGTATGAGACCCAGTCATCTGGCAGCCCGTTGCTTACTGCAGTCTCCAAGGCAACCCTCCATGCTGTTCTTCTTTGGAAGCTCTGTGAAGAAGCGGTCATCCCTCTTACTGTAAGTGCCGCAGATGTGAAAGGCGTTACCTGTGCCAATGAACTCTAGAGCCAGGGTGCTGTCGCTCTAAGGAGCGATGCTGTCTCGGGTATAGTGCTTCCTGCTGCAAGATGCTGTCTGTCCGCTTGTCACGTCGCAAAATGTCTTTCCCTCCCGCTAGTTGCCCTCTCTGCGAGCTCTCCGAGCCCGTGGCTGTGGCTGTAGCCAGCTGTGCTCGCACGAAGAGGCCGGGCTGCCGCGACCATCACCGGACATCTCCTCTGAGGCAAGGTCTCGCATAGCTGGCGTGTGCTGCAGAAGGAATTAATTCCACGTGAGGGGTCCCAGGGTGGGTTGACCAGCCCCGCAGTTTTTTGCAGCACTAAAACTCTAGTGCTCCTGGTAAGGGAACAACCGAGCTGCCTCTCGGACTGTCGTGTCCCATAACGGCTTCTCTTGAGCGCAAGCTGCCGGTTGTATTGCTCTGGGGGAACAGCCGCCCTCTCGGTTGTAGATGTTTAACCTGGCAGTTCAGAGGGGCGATTACCTGCCTCTGCTGCTCCATAAAGAAGTCCTGGACTGCTCTGAGAGGCTGGAAGTCAGGTAGGGTGGACGTTTTGAGCGTCTATTAGGCCTAGTCAGAAGACAATGCTGGTTAGACAGGAGCTCCGTCAGCTCCTGCTGAGCACTGCTAAAGCTCAGTCTGGAACTGCAAGGCTTGAGGTTTGCGTTCTGCCTCCTGCAGCTTACTGAGAGGCTGCTCTTAGGTTTCATTTTCAGGTTCATCTGTTGGTAACACGGAAATCATCCTCTTGCTGAGGGGATTGTACTTTGGGGTGAGTAAAGTAGAGGGAAAAACTCCATGTGCTGTTTGTGTGAAAGAAACCCCCTGCTAGATTTGGACCTGAGACCAGAGGACTTTGTCCAGCTTTGCTTAAAATTGGGCATTTAGCATGCATTCTTGATCTTCGGGTCATCAGTGTGTAGCGACAGACTCCCATCTCTTTGGAGAAAGCCACTATCTCGGAGTAGCTGAACCGTCCAACAGCTGCAGTTAAGTGAGGTGATGGCCAGAGCTGGCTTAGCTAAAGCGTCTCGTGTTCCCTGTGGGTGACAGTGTGCTCCTGAATTATAAAAGCTGCTGTCATTCTTGTCCCGTGCTGGGAGGGAAAGCGCTGGATTAGGTGCAAGCTCTGGTTCACGGCGTGGGTGACTTGCTCGCCTGCTCCGTGTCGAGAGGCAGCTGCTGGGAACCCACCCCCTTAGAGCTTCCCTACTGCCTTTCTGTCAAAGCCCGTGCTCCCAAAGCTGGGCCAACCCTGCACCCAGCACACCTCGGTCCCCGCTTTGCTATCCCAGCCCTGGGTTTCTCCCGAGATGTCTGCCAGCCGCGCCAGGCAGCCGGGATGCCGGCGTGCGTCCGGTCGGTGCTTCCCGGGAACTCTGCGGGGGCTGCGTCTCTGTAAATGTCACTTGATGTTTCCCGAGCGGTGGAGGGGAGAAAGGGTATTTCCCTCTTGCTGTCGGGGTGATGCTGCAACGCTCACGGGACAGGAGATGGGAGCTGGTTCACCCAGTGCATCCAGCATCTGGGCCTGGGGAGGGAGGGAGAGGGGAACCTGCCCTTCCAGGCTGCAGAGCCCAGTTTAGCAGCACGGTCTGGACTGGAGCTGCTGGGCAGAGAACCCAAGCTGGGCCGAGGCATTGGGTACTTAGAGCGAGCCTTCAGCCATGATAAGAGTTTGAGTAACTGAGGTAGAAAGTCTGTCTAGTGGATTGAGATCATCGTTGTTGAAGGATGTTATGGAGACAAGCCACTTACCACCTCGGCTGCTGTGCTGGATTTAATTTGTTCTTTTCCCTGCTCATCTCCCCGTCAGCAAGCTGGGGAGTACGTGTGGAAAACAAATCGGCAGGCAACGGTGGCACGCGAAGCGATTCTCCCTGCTGGCGCGGATGTGATTGCAAAGCAACAATGCAAGTGGTGATTTGAAGGACAAAGATAACTTGCTGCTTTCTTGTTTGCAAGCCCTAAACTGGTTTGGAGGAAGGAGGCAAGAACCTGAGCAGACTAGTTTGTGAGGGCTGTTGGATGCTGCACAGCCGCTTTTTTATCTGATTGCTTCCTCCAGAGCTCATAAGTAGCGGGGACAGGCTAGTGTTACAGCGCGCGGTAGTGTGAACTGGTGCTTTACTGGTGGGCAGACACATGTGTTTGTGCAAAAGGCTGTTGTCTCACGGAGAAGACGAGCCCTAAAATATCTGTAGAGCTCTACTTGGGACAACATGCAGGCTCTCCATCCCCGCAGGGTTTGCTGTGCACGTGCCGGACAAGAAGGAAGCGAGGTCTCCCCTAAACCTTGCCGTGCTCAGCTGCAGGAGTGAGCAAGCAGCTGGGATAACGGATGGAAGGAGGGACGTGATCCTGTACGGCGAGACGAAGGCGGCGGGGTTGGCCTCTGTGAGCACGAAGGAGATCTGGTGGTTGAAGGGGGAGCTGGGGACTCGTGGCACGCGTGGACGCCTGGGGCCAGCCACGCAGAAGGGCAGGGGAGCAGGCAGCGGGCGGGCAGAAGGAGAAGCAGGCAGGATGCGGGGCCGGCAGGGTGGCAGGCGCTGTGCCGCGCTGTCGTCAAGAGAACCGCAGCCCGGGCGCGGAGCAGGGTGGGGTGTAGCCGCTGGGCCCGTCGGCCGTGGTGGTGAGCGCGGAGAGGGTCTTTCTGGACAGCCTGGTGCCCTGCAGGGTGTCCCTGTGCTGGGGGTCTCTTTGAGCAAGAACTGAGCCTTAATGTCCTCTCGGGAGAAAAGGGAAAGCTTTTAGGTGGAAAAGAGTAGGAGAAAGTGCTTCGTGTGTCCTGGGACTAATCCTCTTTGATGCCAGAGGACTTTTTAAGCAGCCAAGAGTGCTGTGGGTGCCAAACTGCCCGGAGTAGCACGTGGCATCCAAGAGAAGGGTTGTGGAGCAGGGCGGTCCACGCAGCTCCAGGGGCAGAGGCAGAGCCCGAGCCCGCACATTCGTGGGAGCAGCAGGGCTGCCCCAGCCAGGCTGTGTGAGAAGGCTTTCCAAGCAATCGTGTGGGATGTTTTCCTTTGATTCATCAGCTGTAATTCCTCCCGAAGACCTGGCGTGCTTTCCTGGTGGTTTGCCTCCTGCAAGCCATCTGTTCTCATTTGGGACCGGCCGCTCGGGGTGCTGACCTGCCCGCAGCCTTGCCTGGGTTCGCTTCCAGGGGATGCAGCCTTTCCTTGCCCCCCATAGGTATCCCGATAGCTCCCAGCAGCATGAAAACCTCTCGGCTCCCTGTTCCCTGACCCCGATGTTTGTGTTGGCTTCTTGGGGTGAGAGGTTGCCCCCAATGATTGCACTGGGTTCCCCGATCTCTTTACTTTTCTCACAGTTTCTAAGACGACGGGTGCACTGAGACGCAAATGTCAGACCCTCTTATATTTTGTGTGCCTGGGGATGAGTCTGACTCCGCTCCACCTCCAGGCTGCTGCTGGGTTATACAAACCCCTTGTCTTGTCGCTTCCCGGTCCGACCGTTGTTGCCCATTCCCAGGTTGGCAGCGTTTCATTCCTACCAGGGCTGGGTTTCTGTTGCCCTAATCCCATGGTATCGGAATGAAACGCAGCGTTTGGGGTCCGACAACTGCTTTCTTTTAACGTGAGACGAGTAGAGGACCGTTTCCTCCAAGTGCTGAGGTAGAGGGGGAATAGTTTGGGAACTGCTGGTGGACTGCGGCGGGGGGAAGGAAAGTCCAGTGGGCTGCTGGCCATCAGTGAACTCTTCGACTTGGACCTTTAACGTGAGGGATGGGACTTTCCAAGCTGATTCAGAGCTGCTTTTCCCCCAAAGCACCTCATTTAGGCACCTTGCAGGCAAGGCCAGCTGCTGCCAGCTGCTTAGCTCCGTTCTCCATCCAGCGCTGCCTACACTTGTTTCCTTTCCCTGCCTACTCATTCTTTCTTTCTCTCTCTGCTTGGATCCCTCCCCTCTGGCCTCTGGGAGAAGGGTTTGGGGCTTGCAGCCTGCAGACCTACCCCTTTGATGCTTCCCTGGACCTCCTTCCTGGTGATGTTTCAGGAGCTCTTGTGCCTTGGCCAACAGGGACATCTAGCGGGGCCTGAACTGAAGGACTTGGTGCTCTCTTTTTTTTTTGGTCACACTTATTTGTTTGTTTTTAATCCTTACCAAAAGAGCTTGTTTCTGTAGGAGCAGGAGCTGAGATTTCTGAGCAGCTCAGCTGTACTGATTGCCTCGGGGCAAAGTGGACCTTTGCTGGGCCTGTTCATTGCGTGTTTCTCTCACCTGGTGCTGTTGGGAATCTTGGTTCCCCTGACACTCTATGGAGGTGGCTTTCCAACAACCAGGAGGTGTTTTTCTGTCCTGATCTTGTGTCATGATGAGGCGTTTCAGGCCCTTGGGAGACTAGCTGGTCATCACTTGGGTGCCGAAGGAAAGAGCCTTCGGAGAGGAACGTGCCTGAAATACGTGCGATAGCAAAAGGACCCCGTTGGTGTTGGATGCATCCAGGGCTCCCAAGAGCCCCCCCCGCTCCCTGCATGTCTCCCAGCTCCCCAAAGCAGGGCTAATCTTTAACTTAAACGTTTTGTCTCTTGCTGCAATCCTGCTCTTGGCACTCCTCCTCCTCTTCTCGCTCTAACAGACTGCAGTAAGGCAGCAGTAGCAGCAGGGAGGAAAGCGCGCGAGGGGAAAGGTTTCTGTCTTCGCAGGCAAGGCTGGGGGACGGCGGGGTTTGTCTAGGGGACAACTAGCAGACAACTGGTCTGCCTCGCCACCGGGAGCCTGCAGATCTCTGGTCCTACGAGGTGCCTCCCAGAAGGAAGCAGTATGTCTAGTATGACAGTGGGAGGAGACCTTGGTCAGGTTGAGGGAAGCGGCGTTGGGTGCCGGGGAAGGGTCAGCAGAGGCAGCCACTCCTGTACCGGGGAGCTTGGGTAGAGAGGGAGAACCATGGGATGAGAGGAGGCTTAGGGAGAGGGGCAGCTGCCAGGAGGAAGGAAATTGGATCCTCTTAGGAGAGTACCTTTCCCTTCAGTCTCTAAGCTCCCTTCCTGGGGCTCCTGCATGTCAGGGGCCAGCACCCACGATGAGAACTGGGTGCTGCTAGCAAACCAGAGTGCTCTGCCGCTGCGTTACCTCTCTCCTGATGCCTGTACAAGCCGGGGGTCGTGGCTGGAGGCTTTAGACACCCCTAACATTAGCTTGCTCTGGCTGGGAGGGAGTCGCAGCTCTGTTGGTACCCACCAGTCCGTGGGAGATGGTGAACACAAAAGCGGGTCGGGAGGGATCCAGAGCGGCTATCGCACCGCTTTAGTGCAGCGAGTCCTTGCGAAGCCCTGGGGTAGGGTGGTGGCTGTAATGCCAGTTTCCCCCTTCTTCCAGGGTGATTTGTGCTCAATCCTTTCTCTCTGCAATAGAAATACTCCCAACCAGATTGGCAAACCCCGGGGGTGTCTCGAAGGACACTGGCCTTCCTCTGACAAGGGGAAGGTGATGCTGGAGTCACAGCTGAGCCATCCGTTAACGTTCTCGGCTCTTCTCCCAGCCACTTCTTCAATATCCCCTTTGCCAAACCGGAGCTCTCAAGACCGTGATCCAAACAAGACTCCTCTTGAGTTACAGGCATGTGTCCGATGATGCCAAGAGCCAACGCGGTGTTTTCGTCTCTGCTCGCCTCCCTTGTGCATCGGGTGATGTTACACAAGGCTCGCAGTCATCCCCCTCTAGCTGGGTTGACAAGGGGAGCCCACAGCGGCGGGAGGAAGGAGCCCTTCATCACGGCTTCGCTGAGAGGCTGCTTGGAGCAGAGGCGAGTGTGGTGTTCCCAGGCCGTCGGATCCCAGTTACGTGCATGTGTGCGTGTTTAGGGCGTGAAGGGAACATGCTGGTGAAAGCAAGGATGAATTTGCCTCGGAGAACGTCCCACTGCCATGGATCTGCACTGCCTGGAACTGAGCTGGCTTCCTCAAAGCCCCTCGTGTGCCTAGTGCCAGCCTGTCATCGGGGCCTCACACCTGGCCGTGGTGGGTGCCGCTGCACTTGGTAAACCAAAACCTGTCTGAACATACTTTTCTTTTGGTTTTGCTCGCACAGGATTTGCGCTTCTGTTTGGAAAAGCATCGCCTGCAACTCTTCTTGCTCGGCCCAGATATCGTCCTGGCTGAGGCAGGAGCCCAGAGCAACGGAGAGCGAGTCAACGTTGCGTCTTGCGCTCAGCGGGTGACGAAACGTCCCGCTGCAATTCCCCAGTGTGCAGGCTGCTCCTCTGCTCTTGCACCCACTCTGGGCAGGACTCCTCTGCAACTGGTGTGTCGAAATGCCTGGGAGCAGGCACGAGTGGGCGTAGTGGAGGGTGGACGCTTGGGTGATGTTGGCATCTTTGCAAGTAAGATGGCGTGAGGAAGAAAGGGGACAGCTTCCCTGCGTGGTTGGCTCGGGGAGGACCTTACATCCCCGGGAGGTGGGTTGGATTTGGCTGGCTGTGATGTTTAGCTCGTGATGCCCTGCCGGGCAGGTCCTGGAGCCATACTGTTCCCAAGATGGGGTGGCCAGCATGGCTCTTGGTACAGTCCAGTTGGCTCCAGGCTGAGGCTGTGAGTTGTGGCTGAACCCGGGAGGCTGGGACAGGGGTGTGGGACTCCAGCGTCCCTGATTTAGGACAGTAGCGCCATGGGTGTAGGTGCCTGGGGTGGCGTCGTCCCTCGGGCACCCTGTGATCTCCAGCATCTCCCAGCTATCATCCATAAGCCCTCAAGTTTAGGGAAGTCTTTTGTGGGGTATGTGTCTCGGGGGGGAGTAACTGCAAACCAGGACACCGTGGAGTCAAATAATCGATGCTTTCATTTCCTTTCATAGCTCAGTGCTGCAAACCGCTGCTTATCCTCTCCCTGCAAGAGAGAATTTGCATGGACCTGACAGCGGGAGGGAGCTGGCTCTGGACAACACGGGGCTGGTGCGTCCCTTTCGGTGTCCAGCACAACTCCAGGGACAAACTCGCCTCCGTGGCAAACTACCCATCCCTGCTGCATCTCTTAAGCTGCTGCTGGAAAGACCAGGGTCTTCCCAGCAGGGAAGACCCCCCCCTGGGCAGCAGGGTCTTTAGCAGAGGGTGGTTTGGACACAGAAGCAGCAGATTGCTTCAGAGCAGCAAGTTGTGCCTGTGGCCACTGTCTTGCTTCTGCTGGGGAAAAGACGTGCCAAGTCTGGACAGCTTCAGGGGAGAAACGTGGTGATGTGCAGTCTGGGACCTGCAGCCAGCGTTGTGTTGGATCAGGGGTCAGTGGTGCTGCAGCGTTGTGTGTAAGCGCAGATATGAAAATGTTCCTACACTCTCTTTATGCCTCAGCTTTCTCTACAGCGACTGCAAAGCGATTAAAATCCTCCTGTCTCCAGCAGAAGGAAGCTGGGAGGAACAGAGCAGCCCTGTGCTGCACTGTTCCAGCTGCACCCCGGGGGTGCTCGGGGTGGCTTTTTTCTGCTTTTTCCCCCCACGAGTGCAGGGAAAGCAGAACAAGCTCCTGCCAAGTGTGGGCAGCCAGTCTGACTCCTATAGGTTTCCAGGTAGGAAAGAAGAACGACACCAACAGAATATTAGAAAATATCCCAGTTTATTAGAGCATCTCCACTTCATAGTGTTTTACAAAACGATGTATTTACAGGCAAGGAAGGGGCAAACAACTCAATTGGAGTGTGCTCTGCTAGGGCAAGGAACAGGCTACATCGAAACAAAGTAAAACCGGCACATTCACAAGTCACGTTATTGCATTTTTTTCTTTTCAAGCTCCGCCACTGAACTCTGCTTGTCGCAGCGAGAGAGGGGAAGCTGCCAAGCGCAGTGCTGGAGCCGAGAAGATGTGCCAGCTCAACCACAGCATCGTGTCAAGGCACAGCATGGTAATGCCACCCTGCTCCGGGCTGGAGGCAGGAAAACAAACCCCCGCCTGCACAAGCAGCCCTGTGTCCCTGGGGGTGAGTGACAGCATGTTTCAGCCACACTTCTTTTTGTCTCTGTCCCACAGCCCTGGACTGGGTGTGACCAGAAGCCCAGCCAGATGGAGGAGGGAAGGAGAGCACAGCGTGGGACAAGACCATGGGTAAGAACTTCTCACCCCTCCTTCTCCCCCCCCTCCCTGCCCCGACTGAGGACCAGAAAAAGGGGTGCGGACGGCAGTTTGAAAACAAACGAAGGAGATGGGACAGGTTCAAAAACAAGCTTTCAGAACGTGTTCTAATAAAGTTTGCCTCTGAAAACACAAAGTGTTTGTTTGGGTTTTTTTAATTTGATTTTTTTTTATTTTATATGTAAGTTAAAGGGCTGCTCATTGAAGGTGTTGATGGGAGTGGCACTGACTTACCCCCAAGGGGGAATCCTAAGGGCCAAACGAAGCCCTCAGCTCTGGCTGTTCCGTACACACACGGAGTCCCCGGCGAGGTAGAGGGTGGGTTGAAGTTCACAGTAGAGGCTGTGTGCTGCCGGGAGGAAATGACAGTACCCAACATCTCCGGCCGGCCGTGTACAAGAGGTGTCCGCGTTCACGCAGGGCCCAGCGTGTCCCTAAAGGCCCGTCTGCTGTTCGATCCAGTCTCGCAGGCTCGTGAGCCGGCTGTACACTCCGGGCTTGTTTCTCTGCGCGCAGCCGTCGCCCCAGCTCACTATGCCAGCCAGGAACATCCGATTGCTGGGCTCCACGCTGACCAGGGGCCCCCCGGAGTCTCCCTGCACAGAAACAAACGGTAGCATAAGCACCACGACAGTACATCGCGCTAGTGCAAAGTGTTAAAGGAAAGCCCAAAAACTGAGCAAGAAAAAAACAAGCCCTTGGGTGTTACAGATTACAAGTCAGCTGCCTGTACACTTCCCTGAATCAAGAAGAAAGTGTACCTGTACCTGAAACTAAGTATGGCGACAAGAGCCAAAATAAAGAGCTAAACAAGAGCCCTCTCTTGCTACCTAAGGCCCTCGGTAATAAACCGGAGGGTGGGTGCACTGTTCTCCTACCTGGTGAGACGTTTTTTGAGTCCAAGGTGTGCGTTGGTGGGCTGCAGGTTTTAAGACTAAGTCAGTCGTGCATCGACACAATTTGCTGCTCGTGCCCGAATCAAGGAGGCTCCATCGTAGGTTTCTCGCAGGTTAAGTGCGGAAGTGCCAGAATAACAAAGGGCTGAGCAAAGGGCCTGTCTGCCTAACTAAGGCTCCTCCTCACGGCAATAAACCCGAGCGCTGCCGCACCGCTGCCTTACCTGGCAGGCGTCCACGCCGCCCGTCAGGATCCCCACGCACATCATGCGCGGCGTCAGCTGGTCCGTCAGCAGCTCGTTGCACACCGTCTGGTTGATGAGCCGGATTTCTGCTTTCTGCAAGATGGAGGCTCCGCTGCCTGCGAGGAGGGAGGGGCAGCGTAAGCAGAAGCGCGCAGCATTTCCCTCCCCTGTGCGCCTCGTTCGGGCTCTGACCGACTGACTAATCGCCAGGTAAACCCCTCGTTGCAACAACCCGCTTTTCCAGCAGGACCGAGGCGTTAACTTTGTGCGCTCCCAAGGGAAATCGCATTTGATTCCAGGCTTGAGGCAAGCTCACACGTTTAAATCCAGCCAGCCCCCCTTTTTCCTAAAGCCACACGCAAAAATACATCCATGTGGCCCCACGTTCGCACGGCAACGCCAGCGCTCACCTCCTTCCACGGTCGCTCCCCACCCGGTCACCCACAGGTCCTTGCCCACGGGGAAGTTGTGGGTGGCATCGGGCAGGCAGATGGGCTGGACGACGGAGGAGAAGGTGACGGGGCTCTGCAGCTCCACCACGGCAATGTCGTAGTCGTAGGTGAAGTCGTTGAAGTAGGGGTGGGAGATGATGCGCTTGATCTTCCGTGACTGCACGTTGGCACCGTTGCGGTTGCCTTGGTTGGTCAGGCCCAGGTAGGCTGTCCACAGGCTGGGGTCTGAGTACCTGCACGAGGCACGAAACGCAGGGCAGGGTGAAGCCCCGTCTCACGGACGCCTCAGCTCACTCTCTTAAACGGTTTCCTTGAGACGCGCCTGCAAAAACTGGCTCTTCCTATTCAGACAAATGAAGCGCAACGGCCGGGGGGGTCTCGCCTACCTGATGCCCTGCAGCTGCAGGAAGCAGTGTGCCGCCGACACCAGCCAGCTCCCCGAGATCAGCGAGGCCCCGCAGATGTGGCCCTGGCCCTTGACGTGGAGGCTGACCTGCCACGGCCATTCTCCCACCTCCGAGGTCTGCCCGCCCACGATCCGTTTTTTTTTCCGAGTTCTGCCCGCCGACGATCCGCGACGTCCTCGTGTAGAAGCGGGTCCCGCAGTCTGGGGTGGGGAAGGAGAAGGGGCACTTGGTTACTCCTGTCCCCCCGTCCTTCCCCTGGGATACCTCCCGCAGCACAAGTGCCCCGTCACCCGGGTCAGGGATGGCTGACGCCACCAGCACGGGAGACAAATGCTGAATTTGCTGAAACGTTTACTGGCCCGGTCAGTAATTGTGCAGACAAACCCCTGCATCACCTGCGTAAGCCCCCTCTAAACATCTTGAACGACACTGACCCTCCGCAAACTGCTAAGAAGACACCTTGGCTATTTTCAGCTCAAGCCACCGCCCAGAAAACCCCAGGGGCTCTCTCCGCCACACTTTGGTGTTTCTCCGAGGGGCCCGAGCCCAGAAACGCGCGTCCCCTGCCTTCCCCCGGGTACTCACTGCAGTTGTCCTCGTCGGAGTTGTCCTCGCAGTCCCGCTCCCCGTCGCACTCTGGGTTCTGCTTGCTGATGCAGCGCCCGCTGCGGCATTTGTATGTGTATTCCTTGCAGGGGACTGTCGTGTGGACCGCTGCAGGCAGGACGAAGGGAGAAGGGTCAGCCCCAGTTCTGGGGAAGTCGTGCTGCTTCAGGAGCCCTTCCCCTCTTCTGCCCATCCCCAGGACATTGCCACCCCGTGAAAAAAAGGTACATGGGGACGCCTGGAAATCTGTAAGAGGCTGCGTTTGGGGGGAGGGCCCCTCCGCAGCCCGTCCTCACCATTGCTGCAGCTGCCCTCGTCGCTCCCGTCCCCGCAGTCGTCCTTGCCGTCGCACTTCTGCGCCTCGGGGACGCACTTCCCGTTGTCGCACTTGAAGTTGTTGGCGGCGCAACCTGGGGAAGGAGCCGCTCCTGAGAGACGGCAGGGCGCAACCCCCGGTACCCCCAGCACACGGCTGCGTCCACCTCCCTCACCCCCGAGACGGGCGAAGCCTCTGCAGCTACAACATACGAGCACGTCCCAGTCTCTCCTTCTCAAAACTGCACACCACCACTGACGTCTGCAGCCCTTTCTTTCCCAAGAGCCCGCGTCTCCCACACCTCTGCTCATCCTCGTTTCTCTCCTCCGAGCTCCTGCTCGGGGCTGCTGCGGCCGGCCGGCATTTTGGGTTTCTTGCCTGCTCGCTTCCAGCACTTGCCTTCCTCCGCACCGCCAGCCTCCATCGCCCCCCTCAGCCCTTTCTGCCCGCCGGGTGAGTTACTTACTGCACTGCAGCTCGTCGCTGTTGTCGCCGCAGTCGTTCACGTTGTCACAGACCCAGAACTTGGGCTTGCACCAGCCGTTCTGGCACCTGAACTGCTGGTCGGTACAGGCTGAAAAGGGAGAGCGAGAAATCAGGGGAGAGACCTGCAAAGGCACCTGTGGAGACACCGGTGACCCATCCGCCACCGCGTCTACCGCAGCATCACGGGGAAACCCCGGCAGCTCTCCCGGCGAGCACACGGGAACGAGCGCCCCAGAAAAGACCATGACAGCTGGGGGCCGTGCCGGCGTACACAAATACACAACGCACTTGTGCTACGGCACGGTATTTCTGCCGCTGTGGAGAACTAAAAAACCTGTTTGGAGAGCTGTAACCACCACGGGCAGTTAAGGCTGAAGCTCACGTTACCCCAGCCTAATGGCAGCAGGACAGCCAGAGGCAACAACTCGAGCAAAGTGTTTGATACAACCGGTGGGAAAGCACCTGAGATAGCCGGCGCACGGTGCTGGCAGCCAGGCCAGCAGCACGCTCCTCCTCGTACAGCCCCTTACCTGCAAAGGAGATCCCAAACCAGGGGATCCTCTCCTCTCGAATTAACTGCTGGCCCTGAACAATAACATTAGCTGTGGGATAGCTCTGCTAACCCAAGAGGAAAACGACGCGCAAAGAAACAACCCCCGTGTATCCCTCAGGTTTTCCAGATGCGCTCTGCAATACCTGCCCGGTTCGGTAACGAAATACATCCCCTTATACCACCCAGCTCAGCCAAGCCCGCAGCGGCCAGGAGGATTAACTAGAAAAACACCTTCCTAGCCTGGAGGGGACTGGAAAGGGAGGGAGATCCCACTGGGAGAGGGCTAGACTAGCAAAAACCCGCAGCTACTCTGCTGGGAAAGGATCCCAGATTGATGCCCACACCGCGTGCCTCTCACCCCGGCCCCGAGGAGCGAGGCAGGCAGGGAGACCGGCAACTGATCTGCAAAGCCTCAGCACTAAGGCATGTTACCCAGAACAAGCCCAGAGCAAATACCCGCAGCCACCCCGGGGCGGCGCGGCCCTTCCCGTGACGAGCCGAAAAGAAATGAAGGACAGACTTACTGCAGGATCTCTCGTCGCTGCCGTCTACGCAGTCCAGCCACCCGTCGCAGCGCATGCTTCTGTCAATGCAGCGGCCAGTGTTGCAGGTAAACTTGCCAGGGCAGGCTGAGAGGGAAGGAAAGGGATAAAACGATACGTGAGCCTTCCAGCCGTCCCCTCTGCCTCCCTTCCCCAAAGCGCATGACGTTCCCTGTGCCTGCTTACAGCATCCAGCGTTAAAAACACCTTTTCCTCAGGACAGAGCAGGAATACAAGGGGGTTTGCAGGAAAATAAGACGTGCTCCCACCCACTCCCCTGGAAAAGCGTAAGCGCAGAGGAGGGACAGCCTCCAGGCCTTGGGCAAACCAGTTCCCCCCACAGCCTCAGGGTTTCAACTCACGATCGCTGGAGTCGTAGGACAGGTACTCAGCAGAGAAGCCAGTGTCCGTGTAGGACTGGTCTGAGTGGAACCGGACCTCTATTTTGTTGGTAGTACTGGCCACCACAAACTGGGAGCGCTCCCCGCAGTACCTGCAGGGAGAGAGAGCAAAGATGGACGCAGCGTTGTAGGTCAGCACTGAGCAAACCGTCCCTCATCCCTCACACGCGGGGTCCCTTCACACGCCCAGACAGCTGAAGGGGCAGGAGGGCAGAGAGCGGGTCTGACTCCAGCACAAACTGCCGGACCTCAAGGCCCACACGCAGGAGCCAAATTCAGCTGCCGTTGGCAGAAGGTTTGGGCCAGTTGCAAACGCCAAGCTGCGCCCTTGGAAACGACCGGGAGCGAGTTCGTCCAAATCGCCGCTCGACACAGCGACGTCTCTGATCTCAGAGCCACTGTGCCTCCGGATCCCTGGAGCCCCTACAGCCGCGGGACCCCGTCCCACCCAGGCTGGTAGGCACCACAGCAGCACCGCTGCAGGACCTGGCCAGGGCCACAGATGCAGTGCTGGCTTCGGAACCCTCTCTCTTTGAGGAAGGGTCAGCTCCCTTGCCTGAAATGTTGTCAAACGACACTGCTCGCTTCCCCTGCGCAGTACCAAGTTGTCTTTTCGTCCCGCTCACGCTAACAGCAAACGGTAAATGTAACGGTAAACGCCCCACGGAAGGCGACGCAGTCACCCTAGCAATGGAGATCGGCTCATTCCAGCGAACCCATGCCAGGAGTTCCTGCCTTTCTGCAGGTGACGCAACGTTCCGCAGCATTTGGGGGGATTCAGCTGCAACAAACCCGGGGTCTAATCCCCAGAACCAAGCGTGCGGCTCCCCTCTCACCACGGGGCGTCGAGCTACGAGAGCAGGTCAGACCCACGCAGCCTCCCACCTCTTCATATCCCCAAAAGCACCAGCACGCTTGTTCCCACAGCAAGCTTAAGGAAAGCACAAGGTGCCACGTAACTAAACGCAGCCCCTCCACTCCAAGGGCCAAAGCTGTGGGTCAGGCAGCGCCCGACGCCTACCTCGTGCTGTTGATCTGCACGTAGTCCTTGGTGCAGGAGCTGACCGGGATGCCGGGCTCCAGCACAAAGAACGTGTTGAAACGCACCTTCACGTTCTTCTTCGAGGGAACCTGCAAAGGGAAGCAGAGTCAGCGGCGTGTTGTTTCCTGGAGCACAGAAAATGGGAATAAGTTTCACGGGAAAAGGGTTGTGTTTGGGAGGAGGACCCAAGATAACTGAAAATGAAGAGAAGTCCATTTTCCAGGAGGAAAAGAGACGCCTTCCCAAAAGTCACTCTGACTCACCCCGGCCCCAGGATCCCACATCAAACCGGCACACAGAGGCGGGCTCGAAGCCAGGTCTCTGTCAACAGTGCCCGTTCTCTCAGGGCAGAAGGTTTCCCCCCAGCACCAGTTTTGCCAGCAAGTGACTGGCCTGTCCCAAAGCCCACGTGCTCTAGCGCTTTTTCCGCGAAGCTACAGTGATCGGGGGTGTCACGTGGCGTCCGGGCCTCTCGCAGCCTCTTCTGCCTTTGGCACCAGCTCCTAAAGCCTCCCTTCAGCCGTGCCAGACCCTAAGGCTCTAGGCAGCGTCCGCCGTGAGCTCCCTTGCGCCGTCTGCTGCCTAAGGAAGTCCATTTGACAGACTAATTAAGGCAAAGAGAGCACCCCGTCTTACCTCTATGTTCCAGACACAGTCCATGGCTGGAGGGTAGTGTGCCGGGTAATAGGGAGTCGTGAAGGTGCCGCTCTCTCCTTTCAGAGTCCCACCGCAGACTAGAAGATAAGCAGGAAGATGAAAACAGGTTAGAGATGCAAAGAGACGTGGTTTTCCCAAGCCTTAGCTGGCTACCGCCCGAGGCAGGAAGGGAGGCAGACGCAACAGCCTCTAAGAAGGTTAAGTCGATCTCTGGAGACAGCAGCTCTGCTCTGAGGCTTGGAGAGAACCCAGGAGATCAATTAGGTGCTTCCTGCATACATCAATCTGCATCTCTAATCCAACATAATTCTTATTTCGTCCTCCTCAAGGGACATCGTTACGGCAGCCAAGAGCACCGTGGGCAAGGCAAGCTCCCAGAGCCAAGACGTGACCTGCTTCCAGGTCTCCCGGCCCTGGAAACATCCCCGGCAAAGTGACCGCGGCCACAGCTGCGCCTCCCTCTTCAGTTGCCCGCGGCACGGAGAGGTGGGGTGAACCAGGCCGAGGCCTCTGCTCACCTTTCATCTTCGGGAGCTGGAAGAACTCAGCCTTAAAGCCGGGGAATCTCCCCTCCTTGTTGGTAACAAACGTGATGAGCATTACGTTCTGGGAAGACAGGAAGGTCAGGTTGTAGGAAGGGGCATAATTCCCACAGAGCCTAGGAAGTAAAGGACAAAATCCGTTAGACACAACTGCACAGACCACCTGTGAGCAGGGACAGGAGCTCAGTTACCAGCAGGACTTCTCAGTATCGCCCTGCCGCATGATGCCAGGACGCGGTGCCCTACAGACAGCTAACGGGGACATTCACCTGACCAAAGCGTGGGGCTCCACAGGGCTCAAAGAGTTGTACACCTTGATGTAGTCACCATTGTCTGCGCACTGCTCCAGCTCCAGCGTCCTGAAGGTCAGGCTGATGATGGAGTTGGCGTCCGCCCTCAGTGCCCAATAGCAGAGCGCATTGTTGGGGTACGGGCTGTTGGGGAAGCCCGGCGTGGTGAAACTGGTGATCTCCCCTTCCTTGGCATGGAGGGCAAACATGCAGCTATCTGCGCAGGAGAGCAGGGAAGAGTTCACAAGGCAAACGAGGAGGTTCTGCCCTGTCTTTCCCTGAGATGCAGAGTGGGGCAACCTGGGGAGACGTCTCTTGCAGGGAGCACCCTTGCTTATGTCCCTCCATCTACAAGGTGGAACATCACTGGGGAAGCCAGGGCCACCCACTACTGCTAGATAATGGCAAGGCCTATGCCACAGTCTGGCCGACCCCAAACCAGCTTCAAGCAGCACACGGAGGTCTGCAGAGCTCCTCAGGCCCTTCCCCATCCCGCATGGGAAATTGCCACCCCGAAGAGGTCATTACAAGACTGAAGAAGAACTGTACTTACTGTCCCGAGCAGAGTAAGCGATGCTGGGGTCGACAGCTGCAGGAGAAAACAGAGCTGTTGTCATCCTTTGGGCTGCGGACAGTCCCTGGGACCCGCATTGATTTGGTCCTGCTTGCAAGCTGGCTGGGGGACACTGCTCCTGCCTGGGCTCGGGGGAGCCGAGCGACCACGCTTTTCCTCTGCAGGAGGGAGGGTTCATCCCTGTCCCTCTCCAGATGGGCTCAGAGGAGAACGCAGAGTGTTCGAGCCAAGGGGAGGGGTCCGCACAGCTCCCCCCAGTCTGCACGGCCCATCAAGGCAGCGCTGTGAAAGCCAGGTCTTTACAGGCACCCTTAGAGCGGTCCCCACGGCCGAAGGCACCCAAAGGGAGGGCTGCGACCGGCAGCTTACCCCTCCAGCAAAACGTCCCCTCCCCAGGTCCCATGCAGAGCCCGGGGACGGCGGAGCCAGCACTCACGGAAAGCAACGACCGATTCCACCTTCAGCGTGGGGTTTCGCAGGCGGGGGTTCCACCTCTGGACCAGGCTCTGCTTGTCCGCCATCGCCCTGTCCAGTCTCTCCTCCCGGTACTTGGGGACGAGGAACTCCGACCAGTAGTAGGCAATGACGCTGCCTTCGCTGCAGGGGAAAGGCAATTACGGGCTGAGAGCAAGGACAGAGGCAGGAGAGCTCAAGTACCGGTAGAAGAAGAGGCCAGGCTACTTGATGAGCCATTTTTGGAGGATGGCCATGGGGAAGGGAGGGTCTCGACGGTAAGTTAAGCAAACTGCGCCCAGCAAAGGCCCCTGCCAGCCCAGGAAGTCCCTTTCAAAGCCACCAGGCACCATCCACTGTGGTTCACAGGGCTCTAGTGCACCATACCTGCATTTTCCCAAGACATCTCCCTCAGCACACAGTGATGAGGACTGGCAGAAAACAATACGCATTTTCAGGTCGCTTTTCACCGCCCACACTTTTTTGTGTCACTCAGGATGACTTACTGAGGTACGTCCATGCCCAGCAGCCCAGGAACGAGGGCATACGGCTGCGTGACACCGCAGCATCGCCCTCCTCCACTCCCAGGCAGGGCTCAGACAGTACCTAACACTCACCTGAAAGCAGTTATCACTGTCTCTTTGTGGTAAGGGCCAATATCTGCATGATTCCTGTAGATCTCCTCCACCTGAAAGGTTTAGAGAAGGGTGTTCAGCACATCGAGAAGGAAGGAGGAGGAAAGGCTAAAGACAGACAGAGCTTCAAGCCTGCTATGGAAAATCAGAGCACATACCCGGCATCCCTGAGCGTAGGAACTTGAAGGAAAGAGAGGAAGAGAGAGAGTTGAGAGTCCCAGAAGCACCCAGACCTGCGCTCCACAGCCTGCTCCGACTCAGCTCACCCTGCTCTTCCCTGGGGGAGGCACAACGAATACCTGAGTCTGAGGGGAAAGGCGAGACCAGCCACGGCTTCAGCATGGAGGGCAGACACCCTCCTGCCTCGGCTCCCAGCCCCGACTTATCCACGGACCCTGGGATTTTCCCAGTCAGCTTCCTACGGCACGTGCTGGGTTGCAGAGGCAGGGAGACGCCGTGGCATTGGGCTGGAGATGTGATGCCAAGACCCAGCTTAAAGGCAGGCTCCCCACACCCAGCCCAGTGCGTCACGGCGAGCGGGGAGAGCCGAGAGGAGCGAGAAAGCTCCAAGCAGTCTTACATGCAAGATCCCCGTGGCCACGGGGCAAGAGGGAAAAGTCCTGCTCACAGGAGGAGGAGCGTAGGAAACCTCTTACCGTGCTCTTCACCTTCTTGGCCAGCATGATGAATTCCGGCGAGCTGGAGTTCTCGTAAGCGTCAAGGAAGTCCCAGTTCAGAACCCGCAAGTGGCCATTGAAAACCTTCTGGACGGGTGCGTTCCTGTCTGGAAGGCAACAGTTCAGAGTCAGAAAGGGCAGTCAGGGCTGGGACCGTGGCACAGCAGGTCCCCAGTGACAGCAATCGGGGCAGGGGGATGGAAATGGTGTCCCCTCCCAATTCCCGGAGCCTTCCTGGAGCTAGAGAGGGCACACGTGAGCCACACAGGGTAACGAAGCTTTTCCACGTGGATATGCTCCCAGGGTATCGCCCCACATGCCACCACCCACCAGACGTCACACTCACATTTGAAGTGCCAAACCAGGAGGCCGGTGACGAGGGAGATGAGCAGGAAAACCACGATCATGACGGTGATGACCACCCACCGCTTTGGGCCGCGCTTCTCCATCTTCTTGGAGTTCATGGCAGGGAGGAACTCCACCCCTTCATCCAGGTTGTTCATGTCCTAGGACAGGAGAGAAAGCAGGATGGTGGAAAGGCCATTCCCAAAGCCTGGTTTGGAGAGGTCCCCCCGTGACCTGTGGCAGCTTGCCATCGCTGAGAGCACACGGCATGCCTCGGCGTCGGCAGCTCTGCAGCCACCCCATGGCAGGACAAACCCCGAGGGCTTTTGCTTTGCTTTTCCACACACACCTAATTCCTTTTTGGACCTAATACCCGGTGATCAGTTCAAGTAAACTCAGGGCCGAGTCCACACACCTCCCGTGACCGTGGTAGGTCACAAGCCCGCAAACCCCAAGATCTCTGCCTGCCGGCAGATGAAACTGCAGACAAAAATTCACCCCTGCGAAGTGCTCGCTATGTCACTATGTGTGTGTCACCCACAGCTCGTGTGGCACAGCACGCTATAAATAGCATTCCTGTAAGAAAAGAAACCGAGCTACTTCCTCCCTTTACATTTGCACAACTCTCTGGACGTCTCCTCGGCCAACTCCTGCGTTCCTGCTTGGGATTTCCCATTCAGCGCGAATACCGATTAAAAGAAATAAACCAAAAAACTTTGGTTTATCGCCTGACCAGCCAGACCCTCAGGACAAGGCACGCTGGCTAATGAAGGACAGGTCAGGAATGAGGAACGACAGCCGTAGCGCAGAGCTCCCACTGCTATCACTGCCCCACGGCGGGCTGGGCGAGGAAGAGGAAGGTCTCTGTGGCGGTGCAGAGCCCTGCATCAGCTTGCAAAACCCTCGGTGCCCCTGGGTGTCACTCTCTCGCACCTCTGGCTTACCTGCCCTCCATCCTCGCCCTGCTCGCGTACCTGCACCTCCGGCCCGGGGTGGGAATCAGAATGGCTGCAGACCCACATGTTTTCAGGGGACGCCACGCAGCCCAGAGCATCCTCGGCACAGGCAGATGTCGGGCGGCCCCCGGATCCGCACCCGCCACCCCGGCGCTTCCTCCCCTCCCCGGAGCTGGGGAGAGCAGACCACATCTTCTGCTTTCTTCTTGTGCCCCCCTCGGGTAGGACAGGCTCTCTGCCTGCTGCAAACTGCCCAAAGCACGAGGATGCCTCGCCGCTCCGGCCACCACCTTGCCATTTTCCCCTCTCCTGAGCCTTACCGGGCATCCAGCAGCTTCCTGGGCAGCGGCATGGGGACAGCAAGAACGCCACAACTCAAAGTGGCCCAAATTCACCGCGCTCCATTGCAGGGGACACGTCGTCCCCGCAAACGTGATGCCGGGTCAGATGCTGCCTGTCCTCTCTCAGCCCAGGGCTGACACAGACGTACGCTAACAGCTCGGGCTAATTTGATGCAAATGGCACAAGCCCCTAAAAGTCAGGAAAAGATAACCAGCAAAGGGAATGCTGTCGACAGAGGGACCTCTGAGCCCCTGCGCTCCCGTGCAGAGCCGAGCGATGAGCCATCCTCGCTGCACTTCCCTTAGAGGCAATGGCTGCACCCCCTTACCTTTCCTAAGCCCCGCTTTGCCGGGAGGCCCAGCTCCTACTTGCATCATTCCCCCACTCCTTTTGCCCTTTTCTTCACCCAGTCTCTGCCCTCTCCTCCCCCCCTCCACACCTCACCAAAGCCTCTCCTCCCTGCGGTATTCGCCCGAGGCCCTTTACAAAAGAAAGGGACGTGGCAGGCACCTTACCCTACATTTTTGTAAAGGACTCTGTAAGTTTAATCCTCTGCAAACACTTACTAGAAGGCCACCAAGACCAGAGCAACCTACCGGTTTTCACACCATCTACTCTCAGAATAATCTGAGTTTATCATTTGGCAGTTGTCCACTACAGCATGGGTAAGGCAGCCTTCATTCATTTGTGAGATTTACTGCCTAGAGTTGGGCAAAAAAAAAAAACCCACAAGGTGAAGCACACCACCTCTGAGGTGCCAGGCTGTTTCTATCACCAACATCCAACCACCGCCAGAAGAAACAAAAGACCTGGCAGGGCCACAGAGGACAATCCCATGGGGATGCTCTGATTTCTGTTTGGCTTCCGTGGTTATACAGGACAAACTTAAAAACGTAACCCAAGGAAACTTCAAAAGAGAAGAGGCACAAAATAAAGCTTAAGTACATAGCGACGTCCATCAAAGTCAAGATTGTGTGGAGTTTGACGCACCGTCTTCGAAATAGCCATCTGGCTCCCATCAGTTTCCAAAGAATGAAAGAAATAGCCCCAAACCAAGTAAAGAAAAGAAACCGGCCACATATCCCGCAAGCATCTCCCTTCTCCCACCGTGAGACAGCTCGCAGCACCAAGCCTTCCCAGGACTTCCAATGCGTTGCTGCTTTAAGCAGAAAGAGAAGTATTTAATTCTCTTCTAAAATCCGCAGGAGCCTGCGGCAAGAAAACAACCTCAGGGGCTTAAATGATATGTCTGTTCACGCGGCAGCAGCTTTCCCAGACCTCCTGGGGTCAGCGAGGAACAACCGCCTGCCCCCAGCTCGCAGGGGGAAGACAGCGTCTCCGTGTGCTCCGAGTAACAATTTTTGGGCACCAGCTGGTAAACTTTGGCCTTAATAACACCCTCCCCTGGCAGGCTGCATGCAACTCGATGGCATTGCTTCCCTGAAAGAGGGATCACGCACTTTTTGCACGAGAAGGGTAACGTTACAGGGGGGTAGCAGCAGGAAAACAGCACAATGAGATCAGGTCTCCTCTGGCTACCAGGAGAGCAAAGAAAACCCTGTTTTCAAATACTATGCCCTTCAGCTGAGGGTACCTTCAGCCCTCTGCAAAATTCTCAAGATTCAGTTTCACCAAACTGCCAGAAAAACATGGGGCTCGGCTACAAGCAGGAGATACTGCTGTACGAGGCGAGACTGCACAACACTCTGGCTGATGCACTTGAACATCCTCTTCGAGCTAAAGGTTGTGTCTTTGCAGAGAGAAAACCCTTAAGATGGGAGCAACTGATCAGTGTGATTAAATCCGAAGGAAAACACAGCTCCCCTCCGCTTCCGACACACAGAAACACACGCAGCGCTCCTGCGGCTGCAGCGCGACCAGAGGAAGTGAGGCAAGAAAACTCACCATCCCATCTTTCTTTAGACGATTTCTCTCCTCTTCTTGGAAAACAAGGATGAAAGACCTTAAACCTGCGACAGTTTACAGCACGCCCTTGTCAGTTTGTTCTTGCTGCAAAGCTGACACGGCAGTGACACCCACGGCACCGAGAGAAATTAAAGAAGTGTGGGGACTCCCAGGAGGTGATTTTTGTTATGACTCCTGTAGAAGGTGCAGAAGCAGCCACCGGCACTGTTACTTGCCAGAAGTTACCCAGTGATTAGTGGCAGGTATGAGACTGGATCCAAAGCGGTTTCCCTCCTGCGCTCTGTTTTGTATTCCACAACCCCTCCTCCTCCATCCTCATACCTTATATACACCATTATATTCCCCAGCCAACTTGTGTGAAGCTGCTTTGAGGGGCCGTCACGTGTCGCAGCCTGGGTAAGCAACAGCGATCCCTGCAAAATATCTTCTCAAAACAAGGCAAAGGATCTGAAGC
>NW_010524182.1:3862-4853 GCF_000687285.1 Phaethon lepturus | reverse complement strand
AGGAATGCCAAGTTGGGTTGTGCCGGGAAGATTTCAGACGAGGTCCCGTGTCCCGACCTCTGAGTAAGAGGCTGAATCTTCCCTGCCCACACTCAGCACGAAAAGCACCCGTTTGACCTTGGTACCAGACTCGTCGTAGCTCAGCCTCTGCTCCGCTCACCCACTGTGCTGCACACCCCCTTCGCTGCCCGCGGGGAAAAAGACCTCCTCTGCAGCGCTGGTCATCGTCCTCTAAGCTAGGCAGAAACCAGATGGAATCAGAAGCAAGGCGGGCTCGAAAGATCATAGTTAGATCAAGCAAAAGACGACGACAGTTTTAATCTCCTTTAGCTAACGGTTGCTGCACGTTTGCCTCGCACGTGCTGAACGGTCCATCGCAAGAGAGGATCTGAAAGCACGTCCTGCTCTCACCTTGTCCACGATTCCCCATGAAACCGTCTCCAGCGCAAAGTGACTCAAGGCCTGACTCTCTCACCCTTCTCGAGGAAACTAGTCCAATAAACATTGCTAACAGTAAACCTTCCTTGATATTCTCTCCGCCTTAGTCACAGGTTCAGTTACTTCCTCTTGCTCCTCCTCGCTCAGCCCTCACCTTCATCACGGGGCTCCCCACGGGAGGATTCCGGTCACAGCGTCAGCCTGGCTGGCGTGGCTACCGCAGCCACGCGGTGCCCTGGTGAGAAAGCCACATGCCAATCAAGTGAAAGGGTCTGAAAGATCTTGCCCCATTTTTTCCACGCCTCAGTTTCCCCTGGAATACAGACTCCATGAGGAAACCTGGAAAAGGAGAGCGCACAGATATATTTACATAGGGCTTGGAGGTCTCCTGCACGCAACTCTTCTGTGCAGACAGCTCAAAAGAGAAGTCT
The DNA here is from genome assembly GCF_000687285.1 of Phaethon lepturus. Taxonomy (NCBI): domain Eukaryota; kingdom Metazoa; phylum Chordata; class Aves; order Phaethontiformes; family Phaethontidae; genus Phaethon; species Phaethon lepturus. The sequence goes on along the minus strand of NW_010524182.1, from coordinate 3,984 downwards.
TGTGCGTAAGCAAACCTCCCCACTCCTCCATAAGCCAGCCGCACGATATATTTTTAGACAGCAACCGCACTCTGCCAGACTGGACAAACCAGATGCAGAAGTGACTAATTCTGTCAGCAGGA
>NW_010524182.1:0-3831 GCF_000687285.1 Phaethon lepturus | reverse complement strand
TTCAGCAGGCACAGGGGGATGGTGGGAACTGCCACAGTCGACGCTGGACTGGAGACGCTCACCAGAAAGCAGAGATAGCCTCCTGCAAAGGGGGATCCCAGAAAGGCTAGGATGTGCCGCGGGGTACGGCTCTCCAGCAAGAAGATTTCTGGGATGTGTACAAAGCGGAGTGCGTCTGGGATCAGCATCTCCCATAGCGGCTCATTTCTGGCTTGTTTCGCGGTTCCGGCAAGACAGCTTGACATGGCCTGGGCACCAAAAGCCCTCGCTGCTCCCCTCTCCTCCAAAATAGGTGCCCCATCTCTCGCTCGGTGCCTGTGTCTAGCTCACTGGGCCCTGGCCCACAGAAGGACGGGGCTCCTGGCCACTAGTTTATCGCCGCTGGTTCACTTGTTTGTCCGGCACGAGGCAGCTATGAGATTCAGCTGCTTCCCTTGACCTTTACCACATTCCATCCTCAGCTGGTCGGCCACAGGACTGCTCGGGGCCAAAGCCGTACAGATCGCAGAAGGTAAGAGCAGTTGTGCAACCGAGGCAGTCTCACTGCGAAAGAGCCGCCGTCTGGCACTGACGTACACGGGCGAGCAAAGGAACCCAGAAAACACAAACCTGGAGGTGGCCTGGGGAGGTCTCAAATGAAGAAGAGTCATCGGACGATGCGGCGAGACTCTTGCCGGGTAATTACACCCTGCAGATCCCAGCCTGTGTATCCAGCAGGCAATTCCCACCTCCCCTTTTCCAGCCACACCTGCCTCAGGTGGTGTTCAATAGAAACTGAAACAAATATCACAGGAGAAACGAGAGGAATGAAATCCGTCGGCTCATCAAGCAGCTCAGGACACCGCCAGCCGAGCACAGAGCTTGGGACACCCCGGCCTTTGAGATCGACGGGCTGGTGCAGAAAAAGCCAAGAAACTTACATTTTCAAAAGCTGAGGTTTCCCAGATCATACTGAAAGCTAACACCAGCTCTGTGGTGCCAGCGTAAGGGGAAACAGCCCTTTTCCCATAGGAAAAAACCCAAAAGATCTAAAAGCTGCTGACACACGGTGTGTGCACAGCGTGCTACTCGCTTCACCCGAGCAGCTCAAGTACAGCTACGCAGCTCTTGAGACCAGCTCCCACACCGACTCTTGCTGCAAACCCCGACACTCCTCCAGGAAGGGATCTGATAAGAGTAGTCTTCTCACTTCTCTTCTTATTCTTGATAAGAATACATGGAAACGGCGCGGATAAGAGCTAAGTTTCCGTAAGGCGTGCATCCCAACACGGGCACTAAAGCACTGAAGAAACTTTGCATATTCTTTTTCGTCTTCAGTTCCTTATTAAGGGCAACGACACTATAAAATGATGACATGAGAACTAACGAGGGAATATGGAGCAGGAAATAAAGGACACAGAGTCCTCCAGACATTCTACCTGCCAGGCACAGAGGGCGAGTGCAATAGTGAAAGACACAAGTCACGCACGCTTATTTGACACACCAATTTCGAGCTCAATCCTCTACGGCATTCAATCGCCTTGTGACCACCCTGAGTCATACAAGAAACCAAATTCCTCTAGGTTTATTACAGAAGAAACTGAAGTTTATGTCTGCACAGGACAGCGCAGGCTTGGCTTGCTGCCCTGCACCAGGCTTATCAGTGCAGCTGTGTCACGCAACACAGCAGCTCAAAAAAAGCAACCACGCTCCTAAGTGTGTTTCTGTTGCAGCAGAATTTTACACGTAAGACTTTGCAGCTCTTGGGGAAATAAAGCTACCTTACAGGTATATACAGGCTTGATATATGTAGCTATGAGCCACTTATGTCCCAAGACCAAAAGAGAAACACGCCACAGATACAAACAGCTTATTTAAAGCACTCTTACATCTTTCCTGGTACAGAAAGTTCTGTCTGAAAAACAAAAACGCCCTCCAGCAGCTTAGCAAGACCAGCTGCGCTCCAGACCTCGATGAAACACGCCACGCTCATCATTACATGTCGCCCACGCTCTTGACCGACTCTTAGTAGTTTTGAGGTGGATGTGGCCCACGACATTTGAATGCTTGGAGCCGGCACCGGGGGAAACACCAGCATCTCCGACCAGGCAAAGCCTTTGTCTGGCAAACCCATCACTCTTAGCTGCTCCCCGCTCCGCCCCGGCCCATCGCCCGGATATGGCGGCGCGTTATTCGCAAGGCTGGCCCCGGCGGCCTTTGGATGGAAACGGCACGTTCTACCCTGGGCAAAGAGAGAACCTTTGCTCTGACACCTTCCCCGCAGCCAGGCCCTCAAAAACACTCTTGCTGCTCCCTCAGTGGTTTTACAAAGTGATCTTTTGTTTGCTGAGCAAAGGTCTGGCAGGCTCTCGATCGGCCTCAGCCTTTTTCTCGTCGTGCCTTCCTTATCCCCGTTTGCCTTTGGCACCAACAGCAGCAAAACTGGCCTGAGCAGCAGCTCACCCGCCAGCCGCTACCCCGGAGAAAAGCTCTGCACCTTCCCGAGGAAGAGGAGTAGCTTCTCCTCGCCGTGCCCAAGAACTGCCGCAGCTCCTTCGCCACCGCAGGAGGAGACGCAGTCATTGCAAAACGACTCACATTTGCTCCGCTGTCATATTTATAGGGAGCCAGGTCCAACGACAGTCGGTCCACGAGGGACAAATTCCTCGGGCTGTTAACTGCCAGGAGGGCAGGTACCGTCTTCGGGGAAGTCCTCCCGGATCAGATCAGCTCCTCTCGGACTGATGCAGGGCGAAAACTGATCCAGAACCAGGGGAAAGGACCTGGCACGCTGCTGCCCCGGCGTGAAGGGGCTCGCTCAAGCACTTGGCCCTGCTGTAAAGACACACCGGCACGCCAGCCTTTTTGCCAGGAGGACAAGCCAGGCAGGGAAGGGAAGATCATACTGCGTGCAACCGTGTCACCCCGACCCGGCCAGGGATCAAGGAGCTCGAGCTGAACGGTATCAGCGAGAGCATCTCCTTCCCGCTGCTGGCAGTCACCGTGGCCCTGACACACGCAAGACAGCGGGAGGAGACTTTTTCTTGCTGTAGGCCAGCTTTCTGATCGGCGCTAAAACTGTTAGCTCCTCTGCCGCTGCCGGGTAACAACCGCTAAAGCCAGGCCTCAGAGACCGACACCAGACAGCCTGCCGGTGAGCTGGAGCGCGCTGCCGGCGTGCTTTAAGCTAAAAGCCCAGTTTTGAAACGTCTCCGTGGCACAGAGCAAGCTCTGGAGGTGCAACCCAAAAACAACAGTCCCCGCCTGACCCTCAGCTAGGAAGACCTACAGCAAAAGCCAAAGACCGTGGCTTAAGCTCGCTCAAGTTTCAAAGCACACTGATACCGCATCAGTTAATTAACGAAGCCCCAAAGCCCTCGGTTAAAGTCAGACCTTCTGACGGCTCAAACAGGTTTAGTTAGATCTGTTGCTAAACAACCCAGAGCCACGCGCTGCCAACAGTTCACCTCTGCGTAGTTTATCTTTACTCACGTCCCCAGCGCCTAGCTTAAGCCAAAATCAAAACCGTCAGAGCGATGGTAGCGCTGACATCGAGGCGGTCCAACATCGGCGCAGACCGCTGCATCGCGACCGGCGGGGATTTTCACTTTCCCAAAGCTGGTTTGTTGGTTTTTTTTCCCCGCTCCGCTGGGCTCGGCAGCGTCCCCCGGACGGCTTCTCCTGACCTTACCCGATGGCGGAGGGAGAGCGGGAATCTCTTGCGCTTCCCAAGGGATCCGGAGCCGCTCCGGTCTGTCCTGACCCGCAAGGAACCGGAGAGAGCGGAGGACAAGGCGACCCGGCGAAAGCCGCTCCGCTTTTGGGAGAGCCCCACCGTCCCCCCCCGGCACC
>NW_010524181.1:0-41193 GCF_000687285.1 Phaethon lepturus | reverse complement strand
TATTTATATATAATTTATATCAAAACTGATAGTACACAGTATAACTGGAAGAAGAACTGAACTTAAAAAGGATATGTTGAAAGAGGATGGAGTTTGTGAATGCAATAAATAAAGCCCCCTTCCCTCCCCACCCGCTCCCTACCCCAAAACAAAAAGTTGTAATGTTCATGGAAAATTGTGCACAGCAGATATTATAAAAAAGTAGATTCAGGAGCACATCCAATTATAAATGATTGTTAGGAAAATCATATAAAACAATGGAATACATAAAAGTGTCAAGAGTAATCGTTAGGGTGAGAAATTCCTTGGTGGCCAGATGCCCACGGCAAGCAGAAATTATCCTGGTTGCATCAGTAAGAGGTCGATGTCCGAGAAAATGTGTGTTCAAGCACAGAAGAGGCTCTCCAGGATTTGAACAGCATGGGCAGGTGGAGTGTTTGAATTTCATACCCTGATTCATAGTTTCCACAATTCCATGTGCAATTTTCAGAAAGATTCGTCGTTGACTGCTGACATGTCCCCCTTTGGCGTGGAGGAACGGGACGAGCCCTTGTCTGTGCTCTCAGAGCCCGAGCTGCTCTGATTCTGTTGTTCTGATCCTGCACTGGAGGTCACTGTAGAAGATGACGTGGAAGAGGAGCGAGTCTTTTCTTTAAAGTCTGTGATAATTACTGTGACATTTCCCACTGTGACTGCCAGCTGCTGCGCGGTACTTCTGTCCACATTTTTCAGTCTGGGTCTAAAATAAATGAGAAAACATTTATATAGAGGGTAAAAATAAACAAGCAAGAAAAAGTTTATTAGAAAAAGCACTCGACAACAAATTGTGTGACTTGTCCTCCTCGCCTGCACAGATGGCAAGAACGGGGAGGAGAACCTGGTAAGTGCTGCACAGCGGAGGACGAAGGTTTGACCTTCTGCTCCCTGCGACAGCCCGGGCTGTGAGGGCTGCAGCAGCATGCTTGGCCCCAGAGGAAAAACCTGTCCTGCAGAGCTCTGCAAAGGGGGCTCTGCTGTGGACTTATCTCTAATCCAACTCTGCCAGAAAGGAGGACACTACAGCAGAGCCAAGCGGACAGGAGCCAGACAAACCAAAGGATCTTCTCCCCAAGGGGCAGATGAAAGAGTTCTCTTATCTAAATTCACCATCTCATCATGTGCCCTGATGTTATGAGACAAGGCTGTGACTCTGCAATACAAAACCACATGAAAGCATTTGACCACGGCTCTTTCATTCCCATATTGGAACTCTGCAGCTGCAAACAACACAGGCACTGGGACAACTTGGCTTCTCTTTCAACTGCTTTGAGCTTATACAAATCAGATGCCCAATCAGCCTATGTATAAAACTGCTCAAAATGTTCCCTCTGGAACCAAAGCTATTGTAAATAAAATCCAGAATGTATAATGGTATTTTTTGCAGCTAGCACTTTTGGTTAGGGGAAGGGGAAAAAAGGGAAAAGAAAAAAAAAAATAAATCAAAACCACCAGAAGAGAACACACAGTGGTATTTATAGCTCAGGATTATCTCAGTAATTTGCATGCTGTGCTATCATTCAATTAGTAATGTGGCTAATAAGGGTGTAGACTCTAGGAAGCCGACATTCATGCACATTTCAGGGGCTGGTCCAAAGCTCTGATACAACAAACCTCAGACACTCCTCCAGCTACCAGCAAATTCCAAGTCAGCTGCAGCAACTGCTGCAATTTACAGCTTTTGCTCCTAATTAAGGGTCAGGCTTATTCCCAATAGGGAAATAAAAGAGAGTCTTTACACATCAGTGAAAAGTAGCTTGCTGAGAATTGCCCTATTCTGGAGGGACGGAGGGAAGGTTAGTTCACATCGGGATCAAGCTCCAGCTTTTAAATCAAATCTACCTTTCCTCCTCCTTGTCTGCAGGACACCAGGCTAACACAGCCAAAACAACAAAAAAAAAAGAGAGGAAATTAAGCTGACTTTGCCATGCCTACTCAATGGCTTGCAGTACTAAGTTAACAAGGGGAAAGGCCTTAGAAAGTAGTTATACGAGTGGTATTCTAGAACTAGACAGAATAAAGTATCAAGGATGGATGTATAGCTTAAAAAATACAGCAACTGTATTTCTGCAAACTCTCTTACCAAAAATGGAATTGCTGCACCAAAAATAGTATTTTCATATCTAACCTAGGAGGCTGTCTCAATTTTTAACAAGTACCACAGGAAAAGCATTTCCAATAGAAAATACAGTTAAAATACTGCTATGCTGGGATAACCGTCAGTAAAACCTCCCACTCGGAACAGCGCTGGAGTTGAGGGACCAGCCTTTTCAGACCCATAGCTGTGCTTGGTGAATTCCCACAGCAGACACGCACGCCCACATGCATGCACTGTGCGTACGCGCTTGCAGGAGTTGCCAAATTCAACGTGTAACCACAGGCTAGATTAAATGACGTCACCTTGTTTGTGGGTAACAAGAAAGGTCAGCTAGCTCAGCAAGTTTTGGGGGTTTCTGTCGGCTTTCAGGTAGAGTCTCAGCAGATGAAGGCTGCCCCCAAAGCATCGGCAGCAAACACAGCAGCAAGCGTTCCCGGAAGCGTAGTACATGTACGTATTTTCCTCCCTAAGCCCCAAGTTCCTTTAGGAAACCCAGTTCTTCCTGTAATTTGCCTGGGTCATTTGTTTTCTCCTGTACTCAGAAACAGACAAAAAAAATACTGGCCCAGAGCGCGGAACAAAACTTTACTGCATCCACCTTTCTACAGGGTTGAACAAGCACTCCTGCTATTGCTTGTCAAAAGCCAGCACTGACAGTCATATTTAGAAAAAAAGAAAAAAGAACGAAAAAAAGTTCACATGGCCTAAGATGCATTAAGTTTTGCTCACAAAAGTTCCTGCTACCAGCAGCCTCTGAGATAAGCCATGCATCAAGCACCTGAGTGAAACTACCCATGCATCTTTAAATGCCATGACAAAGTAACATGGAAGGACTGGGGAGAAGCAGAGCTGAGGTGCAGGATTTCTCAGCAGTCCCACTCACAAACATATTCTTAATGTCAGCTTTAGAACTGACCCCTCCAATCATTTCTGCGGGAAGTTTTAGGGGTCTCCCCTGTGCAAAGAGCTGATGAAGCACAGATGGAAACCTCCAGACAATCTCTTCCACACATGCATACAATTTTTGCTTCCTATAGAAAGGAAAGGGATTGTCCCATTCACGTTATTTTGCAAAATTAAATACTTTTATAGCTGAAAAGGTTTATGGCCAAGTAAGAAACATGTTTCAAAACAACCGATCTGAAAGTGCACAGGAAGATCTGGAATAAACCAAGATACTTAGTCAGAAAGAGACATGCTCTCCAAGGAGTTCAAACAGGATTCCTTATAAAATCCACAGAGATCCTTAAAAGACAATTTACAAAAAACAGTAAGAAACCTGAGCATGAAAGAAACCTGAACAGGTAACTTGTGACTCCGGTAAAATCAGATCCTTTAAAAAGACTCTTGAGAGCACTCCTGAGGGCAGTGAATTGCAAGAAAAGTTCCACTAAACTGAACATTTTAAAAGACAGTTTAATAATGGAAGAAGATGATGTATCCCTTAAAAATATCCAGCTATAACTGATAGTATTAAGGATTAATTAGGAATGACAAAAGCTTGCCACAAAACATGGACTAAAAGACTCTGCAGTAGACAGAGTGACTCCTTTGAGGAGTAAAAACAATTATTTGATGTGATCTATCAATTTAATATTATCTCATTAGTCAAGTGCATCAAGTCTCCTGCATCCAAAGCCTCAAAATAAGAACCATTTAAAAAAGGACAGGACCAAAAAAAAGTCACTGCAATACAGCTATATTTCTATAATCAAATCAGGAATGGACACTTAGACCTTTGGGGGCTGAGGAAGAGTTAACAGCAGTTCCCACAAACAGCTCAAGTCTTCCAGCACAGCAAATCCCACAATGCCCTCACTACATTCAAGTGAGTTACTGTGTAAGAGATATTCACTCTTACTAAACGTTTTCAACATATTACTTAAAAAACTTCCAAGACAACAGTTCTCTGCAGAGTCATGTCTTGCCAATCTTAATGCTAACAGCAGTAACAGCAAATCATGTTTCCCATGTGCTTTACAACTGTTTGCAGCTAACTAATATTGCTTCAGTTCACGTGGATTCACTCTACTGTATCTATTACAGAACATTTTTTTGAAGTGATGCAATTCTTATGTAGCCCATACAGGCAAAGCACCCACTTGAATTCTGCCTCTCGTAGATCAAGTTCAATAATATAAAAATTATACTTTGATACCAAATTTTTTATTTAAGAAATAGAGCACGAGGCATCACTTAAAACAAGCATGGAGCATCAGTATAGGCAAGACTAGGAATAAACCTCTCTCATAGACAGCTACTCATTTGAAACTTAAACAAATACGAAACCAACCATTCATGCTTTTGGTTGATAGCAAGATTCCAACAAAACTGTTCATGCAGTCTTTTAATTCCCATATACTTGGAGAACTATCTTAACAATTACAGTGACTGAATTACAGATAAGGAGGTAAAAAAGTAACCTTTGCTACTGCTATCAAGTGATGATAAGAATTTGGTAAAGGCCACTACAATCGCTGGTTAATTTTCTCCTCCCACTGCGTTTTACAGCCAAAAGCCCTACTGCCCAATCGATGATGTGGTTATTTTAGCAGAGAAACGAAAACCGAGTGGACAACAGAACAGGTATTTCCAATGCCTGAATCTGTTCTCCCAGGCAGAGGTTTTGAGTGCTCGTACATGGAGAAGGCTCCTAGCCACTGATGGTCTTGCCATACTAACAGTGACAGACCCTTGTGGGTTAGACAGTACTCTGTCTCTGTCAGCCCATCAAAAAAAGTGTCTGCTATTTAACACAGTTCTCAGATAGCGAGAGCTTAACTTTATACTAAAGTTACCTTGAAGTGTGATTTGAGTCGCTGGTCTTTGTTGTAGTATTCCCAGACTGTATACTGTTTGCTTCGCTAGGAGGATCTTTCACAATATCGGACTTTGGTCTGTAAGAATTGGAGGGAAGAGGGAGAGTACGATGTTAGATCAACCGCACAATTAATCAATGCACAGTGCTACTGAAATCACTCCACATTTCATAGCGCATCCTTCAAACTTACTTAGTCTTCTTGTTAGTGTTCTTCTTTGTAACACTTGGACTAATTTCCTTCTCTTTGTCGGGTTTTTCTTTGTCTTGTTTTTCCACTTTCTCCTTCTTCTCCTTCTTAGGCGGTGGTGGGGTTGCGTATTGCTGGGCAACTTGTTGTGCCACCAACTGAGAATTTATTCTAGGTTTTCTATAATGAGAATAAAGAGAGGGATCTATAGTCAATTTTACATAGTAAAAATGACTTCACCAAAAGCAGTATGAAGATTTATTTCAGCAACCAGAGTACTCCATTTAAAGAACCAAATGGATGTCCTTATTTACTGTGAAATACTACTGCTGCAACTGAACAAGATAGAAATTTTAAAACTAAGAAATACTCCAAACTGCCGTTTCATCAGTTTTTAGCCTGATCTAACATTCTTAATGTATAATGCTCCCTTTCTTCCACCCATATCATGAAATCACTGCCAATCTTGGGGGGGACAAGAGTGAAAAAGCAGCTTTCAAGAAGTTGCCAGCCACGCACTGTGGCTACGCTTTAAGGGAAGGAACAGAGAGAGAGATAAAAAGAAGTTGCCTGATAAACATCGGTCTCCTTCATATCTTTCAATTTAATTTTTCAAATGAGCTTCTGGGTCCCCTGAAGCAGCAAACCTCACATAAATAACAAAGAACAAGAGAAGGTAACTGAGATGACTTTGTCCCGAGGCCCGGGACCAAAGCTCACTGGCAGGAGCACAGAAGACAAGCGGGCATTCATGCTTCCATGGGGGAACAGCCGTGCCAGCCCCCGACACACCGTCTTCACACAATTGTCTGCAGTCCCCAATGGTGCTCAGACAAAATACATAAGCAAACTGTCTTTCAAAGGCTATTTCCATTTCAAATCATGATTTATTAAAAATACAAAGCAAGCGCTTTGTATGTAACCCATACCTTGGTTACCAATCCTCAGTCCCACAGAAATTTGTACCTTCCTCTCTCCTGCATTCCTCATCCAAACTCTCATGTCCTCTCAGCTTAACAACTCAAAACCTCTCCTTGCTTGTCTGGCATATCACAAAGCAGTTTATACTCTGACCGAATAGCCGATTCGACCCCTTCCACACGCCAGAAAGATCTATGCTCCCTGTGTCCACACAGCTTGGGGGTGGGGGAGAAAGCCAGGTTATCAGCTCCATTAGCCCTCCATTATGAGCTGAATACTAATTGCAACAGTTGCTCAAGCTTGTCCATAGCCGTTATATCAGTCATAAATATGATTTAAACTTTATACATACATCAGACTACAACAGATTGTCAATGAAAGCAGTACGCGAGCATCATTAAGACTACAGCTGGAACACAGAAACCCAAGGGTTTCTGCTGCAGAGCTCTGTACCTACACCCAGTTTTTACTACAAACATCTAGAGAGACTTTAAGAAGCTATTTAGTGGTTTCATGTGTATAAAATAAATGTACAAAACACTAATCGTTCACGTGTAACATCTGCATTTAGAGATGATACAGACAGCGGAACACCCAGAGAAGTTCTACTCCCTGTCACAGGAAAATCCAAGTATCTAATAAACCTCTCTTGGCACTGGTTTTCTGTATAATGGTACCAAGATGCTGTTACTGAAGCCAGATATACCCATTATTTAATTTCACTACCACAGCTTTTTATAAAGTCTATGCAACAGGTTGTAATCCCCCGACCCACCTCAACACTACTAGCATTTGGATTTTTCACCCAACGTAGAAACTATAATGCATTTTATGCTTACAATCTGAATACATTTCTGAGTGAACAAAGATGATCTGATCTTCAGCTTTAAATAATTATGATGCTGAAACATTTTGCAGATCAGGTCAAGCAGCAACCTGTTCCACAGAACAGTGAAGATACTTAGCATCCTTGCATTTAAAGTCCCGCATACAGCAATTTCTGTCTCTATGACTGAGAATAAACACGTAAGAAAAAGTGTTTTGGTTACATGGAAAAAGATTTTCAGATTGATGCAACCACACTAAAAGCTGACAACAGTAGCTTGTGTCAAGCAACCTGCTAACCGCCTACTCAAAAGAAAAAAAAAAGGTTAAAAAGAGATAAATTGTCAAGAGATCTTCAAAGAGAGGGCAGATACCATCTCCCTACATGATTATACATGATTAACCTCACTGCTTGAAGCTGCCACTTCTGCCCAGACTTACAGTTATTTGCTGTTTACACAACCAGCTAAGTCAGAAACCTTATCCATTCATGGGAAATCCCGATTCAAGAATAAGAGCACCTTCAAAGTTTTTCTACTTTGCATGACTCTGATGTGTCTGCTTGCGATGTTATTTCCAAGCCTTATGTCCAACCTCCGCAGCTACCAAGCTGCCATTCTTGTTGCAAGAGTGCTGTGCTGCTTGAATAAAGATATACATTTTAAAATGGAAACTTCAACTGAACTAAAATAGAAAAAAAATAAGTCACACTGCAGCTCCCTAGAGAAGGCTGAAACTAAAAAAGATCAGCCTTAAAGTGCTCCTGTGGAGACACTTCGCCCCATGTTCTCCTGTTCCTTATCTGTGCCTGTGACAGCACGCTACATTTTAGTAAGTTTTATCATTTTCTGGCCAGTCACTGACATACCTAGCACAACCTCTCCAAAACCTGTATTTGCATATTCCTTCTTACACACCACAAAGGCTCTCTGCTAAGGGCAAACCCAAAACTGAAAGCGAAGAGAGCAGGCAGCAAGCAGTGTGCGCAGGCAGGAGACCTGCGGGAAGGGGGCCAGCCCTCGCTGACGGGGTGTCTCCTGCTGCACAGAGGAAGGGAGCAGAAAGCTGCCGAGACTTCGGTCAACACTGAGCATCTTTCAAGATTTGCTGTACTAGGAGAACAGATTATTTTATTTTATTTTATTTTTTAAATAATGCAAATACCCAGTACTTTCCACTTTGGCCATTTCACTCACACTAGCAGCAAGATTAGGAAGGTTAAAAAGCAGGTAAGTAACTGGCATACTAAGAGTAATAATAAGAGGAGTAATAAAACCCTTCAAATAAGGCCCACACTACTACTACAGCCAGGGTACACTGGTTACAAGCCCTTTACAAAAAGCCAAGCAAAGCAAGTTTAGCAGCACATTTTTAACCACAGCTAACTATAACCATAGTAACCACAATTGAGCAAAGTAGCTGCAATATCCAAAACTTGCTCCAAGTTTCCCTGTGCACCAAAAACACACTCCAAGGGCTAACGCTGATCTCATCTAGCATCCCTAGCACAGGCCATCCCTCCGGACACCGCTCCTGCCCCTACGGCCATCCGTGTCCTATCCTAGTCACGCCGTTTGTCAAAGCAGCCACCCTCTGCATGAGCGCTGCGAATTCTTCCCCAGCTGTGGCAGCAGGTAGTCTGCGTTGCCTTCTAGAAATAAGGGAAAGCACAAAGTCAGAAATACCCTGCAGTGGATACTAGTCGTCTCGCCTTCCAGAATTTGAACAAGGGGAAAAAAATATCAGTGGAGAAAAGCAAGCCTCCTTCCCACTTGGGCTGCAATGATTTAACGTGCTCCGCCTTCTATCATAGAATTTGAAGTCCTAAGAACAGAAGGATCCCTTTTTTCTTTTTCTGTTTTTGAACACTACAATATGTCTGAGTCTCCCTGTCCCTAATTTTGTTCCAGCTGGCCCTTTGTTTGGGGTTTTTTGTTTTGGTTTGGGTTTGTTTTTTTTTTTTTTATTGTTTGGGGTGGGTTTTGTAATCTCCAAACAGAATGCTTCAACCCAAATACACCAGTACCTTTTTAATATAAGTTATCATTCAAGCAGAATATCCTGAACAGAATCGTAGCCCCTTCTAAATTTTTTGTAAGAATAAATAGCCCCAGAAACAAGTGTTAACCGGTTTTACCCCAAATCCACTCATGAGCTTACTCTCTGTAAAATTAAAACACTTCATATAAACAAAGAATACATCCAAGTAACAAAATCAACCCCCAACTCGGCATCTTCCAAGCTTTCTAACCAGCACTCACACTGAAGGAACAACTATGTTGTCATTTAGTAAAAGGTTTAAACTAACAAATTTATACACAAACCACAGCTAACAAGCTTCAACTTCCAAAATATGATTTGAAGAGATGCACTACTTCAATATTACATTTGGTTCTCGAATTCCTAAGCAGACACCAAACACTGAGCCGTGGTGCTCTGCCTCCTCTTGCAGGCCACCAGGTCTACTGGCCCAACTGCTACAAGACTCCTTGCTTGAACCTCTCCTTGCTGTGTCCCTCCAAACAGACGTGTGCTATTACACCTTTACAGCCACCATTACATACACCTGCTCTGCACTTAGTATTGGGTGAGTGCTTTAAAAAACAGAGAAGCCAGTACTGTGCAATGACAAATGCCAACAAGTGAACATCATAAACAAATTTTCAATGTAACTCTGAACTAGGTACGTTTCCTTCCACTGGAACATTAAGATAAAGTTATGTTTTGCTTGGACAATTTTCCCTTAATTTAAGCAACAGCCTGGGTAAAGACTCAACCATCAAAATCCAACCCTGATGTGACAAACAAATGAACAACATCTCTTTTCTTTTTTCAATATAAAGAGGACTGTCTTCTCCCTCTCCAAAACTAAGATCAATTAAACCGTGCTTCCAAAGTTATGTTCAACCAAATAAATTCTTTCACATTAGTTAAACTGTAGTTTACATCACAGCAACAGATATTTGTGCAACAATTCATGGTCCTCACAGCGAAGAGATACTGATGCATGAAAAGGCTGAAATATATTTGTCTATTCCCAGTGAGGGTTTAGCACCTCGGTCTTTACCATCAACTATCGCAAATGATGCACACAAATACTCTTTACTACCTTTTAATAACAAACCTGCGCAGAAACATTATGACTGCGAATACTATGCCCCCAGATTGTCATATGAAGTGACACTGGGATGTTTTGCTCACAGGAAGCAGAATAAAAGCAAGACGTTTCACCAAGGGCTCATTGCCTATGTTACTGTGCTCTTGAAAACAGAAAAAAATACATACTTTTAAGGTTCTGGCAAGTATCTCGCAGTGCTTCACCACCTGCATTTCTTCCATACCTCAAAGCTTCCCCTTAAAGCCTGTCTTGGGACCAAATCCAGAGCACTGACGCCCAGGAATTCTGCTGCTCCACTCCTGACCCCAGCAACGGGGCTTAAGAGTAGAGCAGCACAAATCACACAGCACATCCAACACACATTAGTTACTCGTACCTGGATTTCAACAGGGGTATGGGAGGATAAGCTGCACCATGTTTGTCATGTGACCCCGATTTCTGTATCTGTGTGGGATTTCTTTGGTGCCGCTGCCTTGAGAGAAGGCAAGCCGCTCGCCTCCTGCGGACACTGCGGAGCGGACACTGCGGAGCGGAGACAGAGCCGGGCTTTACACCCACAGCAGCGCACAGAGACCTTGAGGGACTCCGGCAATCCCCAGCAATGTGGATCTAATTACAATTGCTCTTACTTTCCTACAGCTATGTTATCAGAAGAATGAAAGTGGCATCAAGTGGGATTTCAGAGTCAAAAGCCTCATGTAACATGAAGTACCGAGGATTTGGATAATTTCATGCTGTTCTGGCTTTGATGCAAGCGGCGATACCAGCAGACCTCTGCACAGCTCGCCGTTTCTTTGAGAAACGGTGCTTCATACGCTGTGCAGTGTGAAGTACATGATTATTTTAATAATCCTAGTCACAGATGAATATATCTTTACTCAAATGAAAATGAGAAAACAAGACTAAAAGTATTTATATGTGTTTACAAAACAGTGCCACAACAATAATACGATAAGCATACTTCTGAGCAACACTGTAAAGCAAGGTTAGAAACTAACTCATGAACACATAAAAAAAAATTAACATCTCCGTAGAAGAATTTTACATCCAGAAGAACCAAAGCTTTGGAGAAATTAAGCCATAAACATGATGGGGTGAGCACTCATTCTTACATGCATATTTTCCAGCTCATTTGCTATGACCACACGGTCCTTTTTAGCAACAAGAAAAAGGATGAATGGACAAATTGTCCTTAGTGTACAACCACAAAGCAGTATGGATGCTGTATACATTTATCTGAGAAGCTCTCCCTGTAATACAAGACAATAAAAACAGTAGAAGAAGACTAGAAGGACAAACAGCAAGAAATATGGGATTTTATTGGAAGAATAGAATTTTCCTTTAACACTGGTGTGCTAATGCTGTGCTTTTATTTAGAAGACAGGTATTTAAAAATACGGAAGTTAATCTAAGGAACATCCACTTCTGGGCTGCAGGTTTTGGTTTTTCACTGCACTGCCAGCAGGACAGGGTTATCTTTCAGCTGAAGAAGAGAATGGCATTTGCTACTAACCTTACACAGAAGGGCCCAGCAACGTGTCTGAAAGATTCCTGAGTGTTAAGGTTGAACATTTTGGAAAAAATGTGAAAGTAAGTAACAGCTTCACACAAACAAAACAATTGTTTGCCACAAAATAAACTAAGCACATTTAAAAATGTACAGCCACCTCCAGCAAGCCTCCAATAAACCGTTCAACATCATCCACCACCATTCAGCCCGCTGCCTCCCATCTCCTTGGAGAGCCAAGGATAGGCAACGCAGAGATAAAGGTGCCTCAGTTTTGCAATAGCTATTCCTGGCCATGACAACAAGACCTGAGCTGTTCAGATTTCGGAAGAGTGTTTTAAACTTTACGTTTGTCCACCAGAAGTTTTTAGACTTCGGGTTTGAAGACTTCCCACAGTACATATGTTTTTAAACTTCAGGAAGTTTGAAATTATTAGCAATACTTAATATTTGGTCTCACAAAGCTGACAGCTCCCTGCCTTTTAGGGTAAAAACTTGCTGTTCTTCACCCACCCTTTTTTTTAAATCAAATTAAGAATGGAAAAGTTATGAAATGAAATGCAAGCTGCCATCTCCCTTTACACAACACGACAGGCATTACTGTTTGCTGGAAAGTGGCTAGTCACTGCCTCTGTGCCACTATGGGGTAGCTGAGCCTCTTTGAATGATGCCTGTAAAACAAATACTCAATTCTTGTTACAGGAGTCTTAGCACTGCTTATTTTTAATTATTTGGGCATATTTACAAATCAAAGCATATAAATCAAAGAATTTTATTCCCAGAGTTGCCACTTCACAGGTTTTGCAGCTCACATTTCTGATTTTTTTTAGTGAAAATATGCTAAAAATTGCAAATCCAGTAGTAAATGAGTTACAGAATTGATCTATGAAACTATTTCAGCATGACTGCTCAATAGCATAGTATAATAGGTTTTGCAATAATTTTACAGTTCTTTTTAAATATACATTATTTCATATAATCCCATTACAAAATAGTCTAAAGTCAGGGCCGTAAGATGTTTTTGGAGGCAGTTTGACCAGAATTTTGCCACACAAGCTGCGAGTAGTCACAAGTTCTCAAAACACCCACTCTAATACAGTACAGAACTGAAAACTGCAAATAACGTTTCTTGTAATTGGTCACATAGGTACTACCACAAATCCAAACATGAAAGCAAATCAGGACCATTAATCTCACACCAAATTAGATAAAACACATCCTATACGGTGCTGGACTTAGGACCCGGTGGGCTGCCAGCAAGAAAAGAGCCCCAAGCCAGAGAATGGGGCAATTTGGGAATTTGTTGAAAAATTTTCAGTGGAGAAGCACCACTGTTTGCACTTTTGCAAGTATACAGAACTTGCACAAAACATCTTCCACTCCCCTCCTCCCTGGCACCCGCCAAGGGATATTCATAAATCACCGGCTGGGCTTTCTGGTTAAAAAGTACCGAGCCAGAGACTGGTGATAAACCTGGGTCTCCTCCACCCAGTCTCAGGGGCTCTGCTTACCTTACTGCCCTGGGTCTTTGTGCTTCTCTACCACACACTCTTATAAAAATAATTCAAAAAACCATGTGTAGCATTGTGTGGTGCACATATTTTGCGCTACAGGTTTATTCTGATATGCCTCTGTGGAGGGTGCATGATACTGAGTAGTGCAGGACGGTAGCAAACAAAAGCTCCTGTACACTCTGGAGATCGAAGAGCCATCCATACAAGGTCTCCTGCAAAACACCGCTTCTCAAGAACAACAACAACTCCCCCCTTTTGCAGCTATTTAATTTGAAATCACAAGATGACAAAAGGAAGAGTTAAACACAAGTTGTTCTTCAGGCTGCTTTGATACCAGACCATGGAGGGAAAATAGTGGCGATAGCGAATAACAATGCCGAGTATCAGTTATTGGAAGAGAGCTTGAGGTTTACTGAACCACTAATACCGTAAAATTTAACTTACTATGTCACGCTGAAGTTTTGGAAGAAATACTGCTCTATTTCCCCTTTTAGACTAAGGGCCCACCTGGAAGCTCAGGCGGCGCTGGCAGTCTCACCCATCCTCTCATCTGTAGCACCTGAGCTGCACAGGAGACAATTTCATATCTAATCTGCGGCAGCTAACGAGCGCCAGCGAAAGCCCCGAGGCTGTCCGGCAGATGCTCAGCCTCCAGTTGCTTTCTCTGCCTAGTCCAAATCCCCAGCCAGCAGAGACCTGCTCCGACGACGGCAACTGCTCCTGGCTGGACTCAGCTCCATCCCTGCAGCCCGCATGCCTGTCCTCACCGGCGGTGCGGTGCACACCTGTGTATCGTGTGTGTACGTGTATATAAAAATACACACAGAGATATATATGTATTTAATTATACACAACAGCAAGGCAGTGCTGAAGAGCTGTGTACACTGCTTAAGTTGTGCCTGCGTTCATCTGCTGGAATCATTTCCAACAGGAACGTCTTTTTAAGGTCTAGAATGGGAAAAAGTGTGAATTACTTTTTTCTGGCCTTCATTACAAAACAAAGCACATTTCCTTAAATAAGGAGTTCAACGCACTTCTAAATAAATGAGTAAAGAATTGGCAAAACACCAAGTTTACAACATTTTAAGCATGTTTTGTCTTGTTTGATGGGGAAGCAGAACTGTGCAAATGATCACAACTTCATTATGCTTACAAATATGATAAAGCTACTTCTGATGCATGACTATATTAAAAAAAATCAAGACAAAAGTGCATAGCTAGTATTACAGCTTTTCCACTAATTTCCATCAAAAATAATTTACTACTAAGGTTTTTTTTAATGGCACATTTAAAAAATAATTTGAAATTAAGAAAAAGGGCACAATACATCTCTCCTGCTTAAAACAAAATTTGTGATATGTAATAGATTAAATAGATTAAAATGGCATCAATAGCACCAATTCCCAATCACCCTAAGTTCCAGCTGAACAAGAACAACTTTACAAGTCCCCTTCTTGCTTTCTGCCTAAGCATTTGCTTACCACCAGTAGTAGTTAGGTCCATGGCTAAGCATTCAGAAAAAAGCATCACCTCCTATTCATTTATTGCATTTGTAGGGAAGAGGTTCTGCAGCAGTAGAAAAACTGTGCTAATACATACAAAATCCACAATCAAGCCTTTACGAAATGCGATGCAACTGTAAATATGAAGATCGCGCCAAGCCTGAACTTGAAAAGATGGCTTTGAGACTACTAAATAATTTTTTCTTGGGTATGTGATTTTCTTTGGTTACCAATATTTTTAGTCATCTGTTGCAAGTGCTGCACAAGCTTCATTTCTAGAAGCTTATTGCAATCTCCCTCATCATGCTATTGACCCATTCGCTGATCCACTCGGAGCTTCAGGTTCATCCATCACTGAAAATTCAAACCAGTACTTCAGCAGGTTGTACACCGAAACAGTCACATTTATTGTGCAGCTGCTTCTGGTGTTTTCATCTACGGACACACCTGATTTCAAAATGGCAAAATACCAAATGTTCCGTGATTTACAGAGACTTACAAAATTGTTATGGAAAATTCACTGATCTCAGCACAAAATTTACTTGCCTACTACCGCGAGAATGATGATAAAATTAAGGCGATTTGACTTGCTTGTCAAAAATAAGCTGCTCTCACTAGCAAAAATTTGAACACAGTTCATAAAGCTGGCAGCAACCAAGATGTGTATAATAAAATGCTCAGATTTACAACAAAAACAATTACTTAAATACTTCTTCCTATTTGACTGTTTATTAAGCTATGTATAATCCTGAGGAAAGAGAATAGGCTTAGAACTTCCTGTTGAGTAACAAGGTGCAGTTGGCAGCATGAGGGTTTAAGTAAGTCTGATGAAAATTTAACACGCAAATTCCCCAAAGCAACTGCTTATTGTTATTGTATTATAAATTGAAATAATGAAAATCTGAGGAAAAGAGTTGTTTTAGCAGCTCTTAGCTAAAGCTGAAAACTAGGAATACCAGATTTGGTGTTATAGAAGTGCTTTATCACTGCTCCTAATATATACCTCCATTTCAGACACTGAAATCTTGAGTAGTAATGGAAATTGTAACGTATACACCATCCTTTAATGCACCTTGACATGTCCCGTCCAGGAGCATCTGCCTACAGGTTTTGGGATACTTAAGTTTCACGCTTTGAAATTACAGCGGCAGAGATGCCAAACTTTGCAAAACAAGAAAAAAAAAGGAGAGATGCTGATAAAATGAGCTCCCTACCAAAAAAGAGGTGTCAGTTAAATTCTGAAGTTGATCCCCACCCCAAAGATTTGTACAAAAACTAAAAAGTAAGATAACATTTCCAAAAGCATCTTTCTTAAAAGCGTGCTATTGGGTAAGCACAAAGAAAACCCTGTACTTTTCTCCTATCGGATGATGAGTTATAAGAGCATTCTCTCTCTCTTAACATGCTCAAACATCTCCAAATTTGAATATGTATCGACATATAATGCCTAATAATGTGGCATTGCATATAGAACCGTTCCTGAAGAAGCCTATCAATTATTATTAAGAGAAATATTAATATAGTCTAATCTATGTCTCCAAAAATATCAACATTTAGATAGTGAGTCTAAAACACAACCTGTTGTACAGCTAGAGTTGAATGAGATTTTAGTATTTTGAAGCTGCACACCAAATCACCGGTCCAGAATTTGTATTTTGACAACACATTTCCAACTTCTATAACTTATTAGCAAATGAAAGGTTAATTTTAACTTTGATACAAAGTGAATTTCTATAAACTTGAAGACTGAAATTTTAAAACTTAGAGCCTAAGTTTTAAAATCAGCTGTGATGCAGAAAGATCAAGAGTCCTTGTTTCGCAATAGCTGTCACCCTTTCAAACACAGTCCTAAGATCAGTACCGACAGGGCTGAAACAGCCTCCGAACCTGTAAGCGATGGTCACTAACAAGAACTACATAATGGAGCTTTCAGCCACTTAAGCATAATGCTTAAATTTGCCTAATACTTACTCTTTGAGAAATGCAGATAACCTGAATACCTAACCTGCGGGTAAAGAGGCATGATAGCTTTGCTAAGTTTGCTAAAACAACTGAGAAATTTCTACTGAGTAACACTTTTGCAGAGTCCCCTGGCAGTGCAGGGGGGGCTGGTTTATCGGAGTAAAATTTCACTACGCTTGTGTGACACTGGACCACTGTACACTTAGAAAAAAGACTTTTCTATCATTTCCCAGCCACGCCAAGTTCACATAGAACCAAAATGAGAAACTACCAATTCTACAACAGATGCTCAATAGTCTCAAGAGACTCTAAATCTCTACGGATGCCATAAAAAAAGCCAATTGAACAAGGCAGTAATTTTAATTCAGCTACATTAGAAACTGCAGGCTTTACCTCAGAGACAGAAATTGAGTTTTTCCAGCGAGCAAAACCTTTTTATTAAAAAAAAAAAACCACGACAAAAAACCAAAAACAAACCCAACGCACAGATCTATGATAGGATTTCCTTTCATATGAAAGCGACATTTCAAGAGTCCTTGAACAACCAGGAACGCAGCTTTGCAGACAAAGCCCCAGCTGGCAGCAGCTATGCCGTCGAAGAGACATACCACGACTGCTGCAACGTGGAGCGGAGGCTGCTCCGCTGCTCGGGAAGCCAACACAGCACCAGGCAGCAGCATGGGGAATGGGATTCCACCTATTCCTTCATACCTCTGTCCCAGTACAATCTGCAGTGGAACAGTCACTGTCAATGGTTTAAGAGGAAACCTTACTGTTCAGGAAATCAGTTTGCTTTCCTGAACACAGCAAGAAATAAAAGAAGGACAACGAGGCAGGCAGATGGGTTTTCAAAAGGCCATCACGTGCTCAGAGGAGCTTCCCCCCCGGCATTGTGTCCTCTGAACACAATCTGAGAATTGAACACAGACGTACAAGTGACATTTCGGGGTGTCGGTCTCCATCCAGGCAGCACAACGCGCAGCAATCCTGCACATGCATGCACTTGAAAGCCAGAAGTCGGGCGCTGGGCTGCCATCGATGGCTGCTGTTCAAGCACCATAGGAACAAGATAGCCTGAGAGCACAGAAACTTTTGCTTTCAGAATTATTACTCCTGGGTGTGAGGAACTGACCCAGATGGTTTCAAAATTTGCCAGGAAACAATATTACAATACTCAGTTCGGATGCTGTTCCTCTCCCTAACTAGGAAGCCTTAGAAGAAACCTACTTAGTAAACTGTTGGTTCCCTACTTGAAGAACCAGCAAGAGTTACCTACATATGCCTGGCACATTGTAGGATAGGGAAACTCAGCTAACTGCCTTTTAGACAAAACTAGCAGAGCACGCTATCCTACTTAACAAGAAGTCAGGAATAACTAATTAGAACAACAGAAACCTTTCCTAGTCTTCCGCAAGCCAACTTCTGATCTGCAGATAACAATGATAGCTACATGTCCAGGCAAAACTATCATTTTTCAAGGAAGTTCTCAGATAAAGTAATCTTGAACATAAAATGGTGATTTTATTGTATTCTTCAGTGTCCTACCACTGTTATCATCCTGATGACTGCTATTTTGCAGCTTTGCACATGCTCACATGACTTGCATTTATTTGTACACACACAGACACACATGAACATACAAAACCAAAATCCTGAACTACCATCATTCTGGTACAAGCCCCAAGGAGGGAAAGCAAAATTCAGTTAAAAGTTAGGTTTGTTTTTTTGGTTTTGTCTCCCCCTCCCCCCCCAATTCTTCAAAACAATTCTGGTGCTCCATCCTAAAAAAGTGGTTAGTCTCGCTGAAAACTACATTACACTGTGAACCTGTGCCAGCTGCAAATCACTCCAACTGCCCTGGCACCATCGTTTAAAGTCATTTTCCATTTAAAGAGTCTCACATCAGCGCCAGCACAGCCTTTCATTACCCATCCCACTTAATACCCACAATCTCTCCACAGCTCACTTGCTCGGTCTCCACTGACCAAGCAGCACACAGAGACTGATGTGCAGATTATTGGGATTCCTAATGCCTTTTCTCCCCGCTGGCTGAGCGCTGAGCGCTTGGCAGCCTGCCTGACCCGCAACACGTGTGGGTTTGTCAGCCTAATGCACTATGTCATCTGGAGAGTCTCGGGACGAAGCTGGACCCAACAGCGTCCGCATAGCAACGGCCAACGGCTCCCAAAGCTTCCAGCTACTACACTTTTCAGCACTGGTGCAGAAAGAGGTACAGAAGTGAGCATCTGGGTCTTTGCCACCACTTACTTTCTGAGAGGTAAACATGCAAGGTAAGAGCAATGGCATTCAGCACAATCCTTTAATCGAAGGCTGGAGAGTCACAGGGCTTTCCCGTACAAAACATCCGTCCTCACTTGATTGTTGTCTTGCAATGACTCAATATCTGCATATCAAGATTCTGAATTTGAGTAATTTGGGGTTTTTTTTTCCACATAAGCCACCTTCCGTTAACTAAATGATGACAGTGAAAATTCAGAGATACAGGCTCAAAAATGAGTTGTGACCAAGTCAGTTGTCACTCACCAGTTTAAGAGATTGCTATTAAACTGCACCTATGCCTGGCATTTGGTCAGGGCAGAAAGATATGAGGCTTGGGTATTTTGCCGTATAAAAGATATACTGAGATATTTTCAAGCGTGAGGCAATACACCAGCCCTGTAAATCCTAATGTAAATTCTTACTGGATGAATATACAAAAGGAAATACCACACAATGCGCAAATATAAAATAAATGCAGATTTAGCATTATGCCTAATTAAAAAGTGTAATGAAAGTGAAACTGGTTTGTAGATGAATGAAATACAGAAGCCAGCAGAGAACTTACTTGGAAATGGAAGAAAAGAATACGCAAAATACAGCTGAAGTTTCACTTCCTCTGTATAACAAAATACAACAAAAAGCTCAAGCACAGCACACAGCATGTCCTTCACAACCTCCCCAGACACCACACACTGTCCATACAGACCATGATTTTCTACTTTTTACATGATGTCAGATAACAGATTTTTTGTGAATTATCATCTGAGCAGAGAAAGAAAGATTACCAGCTATATAATTAAATACAGGGATTTTTAGATGACATTATAAACCTATTTCTCTGCTAATAAACACATACTAATTATTTTATAATAGCAAACACAGTAACAGAACAACTGAAGTCAAGTCTTAAAGCACTGCTAAGCAGTCAGACGCCATTGGGTTTGGTTCTGGTTTAGGCATATCTTCCAGCTCCCAGCATCACAATATGCAGGCATCTCAGTCTTGGGCATATTTATCAAGACACCCCTTGGTTAGGTTTATTTCCATTTAACTATGGGGACACTGTGACAAACAGCAACTTGCTTGCTTGAGGATGACTACAGCAGAAGAAAATAAATTAAGTTTTTCTGAGCCCCAGGACTACACCGCACTGGTGATACACATCTACCAGATTACAGATATTACTTGCTTCTAGAGATTTGCAAAAATGACTCAGTGAGATTCTTCTATCTTATGTTGCTTCGTCCTTTAATTTCTTCCTGGATTTGTGCAGCGAATTGCTTATCACCAGAATTTCCAAGTTAAAGCAAGCTAAAAACAGAACCTTGTTTTTACTCAAACGCATTGCAGAAAACAAAAGGGACTGAGTTGAGCAACCACTTCCTAAGGAGCTCATACCCTTGCTCTGCACCAAAACTGGGGAGTGAAAAGGGCAAAAGCTTATGGGGCTAGCATAACTTTGCAAGCAACTACACACATACAAACCACCTACAGGAAAAAAACAGAAAACAGTTGCTCATCATCATACCTCTTCATGATCTCTGGGGTCACCTGCAGCAGCAGCAAGTGCCAGGGTTCACAAAACTTCCCCATCCATCTGCACCGCCCATGCAAGACAGCCCTGCCCGCTCCTGCCACCAGCTCTCCCAACCCACCTACTCCACCAGCTCTCCACACAGCCACAAAACCAGCTGGGTTGACACTGGTGCAGTACTTGCAGCCTGACCTGGAAACCCAAAAGTCTATTTAACATCTTTAAAGACTGCTCACTTTTGAAGCAAGTTTCCTCAGAAGAAACTGAAAGCGATCTAACACCGAAAAAACGCATGGAAATTACCATTATGGCACAAAAACAAAAGCAGAAAAGCTTTTATGTGCCTCCTTTTAACAAAAGAAAGTCTAATTTTGAAACAGCTGCTTCACTGACTCAAGCCCACACCCCGAGGCAGGGGCTAGGTTTTGCTTTGTGTTTAGTTCAGTTTCCCTGTTTATTCAGCTTCTTTCCTCTCCCAGTGGCAGCCAGGGCAGTGCGGAGCAAGCGGCTTAATCCAAAACCAACAAGCAGTCCTCACCCCCGACAGCCACTCCATGCTGCTCTTCGAAACACAGGTAACTATGTTATTCTGAACTTAAAAGAAGCTTCAAGTCTTTCCTAAAGAAAAAGGTAGCAAATGACCTCAGAGCTTGCTTGGAAGAAAAT
This sequence comes from Phaethon lepturus, assembly GCF_000687285.1. Taxonomy (NCBI): domain Eukaryota; kingdom Metazoa; phylum Chordata; class Aves; order Phaethontiformes; family Phaethontidae; genus Phaethon; species Phaethon lepturus. The sequence continues at coordinate 20,222 of NW_010524181.1, read as the reverse complement.
AGGATTTTTTTTTTCCCCCAAGTGTCATATTAAGCTGAAAAAAGGTAGGGAAGGTAAAGAGGGAACAGCAAATGAGTTACACAGTCTAAGCTGGATGTAGCTTAAATGCTACTTGCACAACTGTGAAAAAACCACTAGCATGAGTTGGAAGAGAATTCTCTGCTCCTTCCCTGGAGGCTGCAGACATCTCCCGGAGATGCTGGTATGGTCACCAAATGCTTGGGGAGCATCAGACTTCTCTGCTTACGGATAAATGCAGTTCAGTGGCGTTTCAGACGATCCATCCTGCACTGAAGTTTAACCTCAGTGATACCAATTCCACTGACTTCAAGTGAAAAGGACTGACTGACTGAGGGATCAGGGCTGAAGGAAGAGAAACAACATGAACCTTTTAAACACACATTTGTAGCACGAAACCTGGATACTGAACACCCTTTGCAAACAAGTATGCTCATTTTGACATCAACAGTAGAGGTCTCCTATAGGGATTTCCACAGAAAGCCAGCATTTTGACAGAGCACAAGTCTGGCTCTACTTTCTTTGGGAACAGTGTGCTTGCACTAAGGTGTGAATCCAGGTCTATCATTCTCCTACTCTGAGGTAGACCTAGCCAGCAAAAAAGGAATGTGATTCATAGAGAATCATGGAATGATTTAGGTTCTTAGGCTTAAGATCAAGTCCAACTGATTGCAACGTATATAAAACACTGCACTACTTGTGATACTGTAACATATCCAGCAGTGCTGGGATCTAACACATTTGACATCAGGACTGGACTTCAAAGCCCCACACCAAATACAGCAGAGCCTGTGCGAGCCTCTGCTCCCACCAGTGCTAGCAGTGGTGGCCATACCCAGAGTACAGGCGAGCAGTCCCACCGGCTGGCTGAGCACATCTGACACTCAGCGGGCTGGAGTCCACATTGACAGCTGTGTTTTATGCAGCAAAATTAAGCTGTAATTGTCACATGGGGCAAAACAAGCAGCAAGGACTTGATGCTCAGGGATGCAGCACGGACTGAAACAGCAATCGCACTGGCAGGACAAACGGGTCCTGCGCCACTCTGCCCTCAGCATCATCAGGAATTGTTCTACAGCCACGCTGTGCGGATACACCTTCAGCCTGAACAGTGCTTTTTCGTCACCACACCGCACCAACAGTCCCCCTGTTGTTCTTCAGTAAAGGTCTTTACAGTAGCAGCCAAAAGAAGTGTTCCACCAAAACACAGCCTCACCTAAGTATTTGATAAAAGAAGTCACCAAGAGAAGGCGTTTCTCAGAAAAGTGGATTTTTAATTTCAACTCATGTTGTCTCTTAAAGTCCATTTCAGTGACTGACATGTAGTGACATAAAATACCTGAAAATAAGCTTATAAAAAGAACCTTGAATCATCAAGTCTAATGAAGCTGGCCCGTTAACAAGCAGCAGACAAAGCATGCCCATGCACAGTGCCCACTGCAAAACCAGGACCCAGGCCTTTCACAAATTATTTCTTCACCACTTCAAAAACAAGTAAAACCACCACGGCAGCTTCACAGGCTTTTATAAGACAGGTTCCAACAACAAAATCCTCTTTTGTATTTTTTTCTCTTTTTTTAATATCAGTAAGAACTTTGGGTCATTTATTCCCCCTCTGGTCCATTCACAAGAGAAAAATCAGTCATATAACACGGAGTCTACGGTTTTCTTCAGAATTTTACAGACAGGTGAAGCAAATTTCTCCATGCAGTTAAAGTATTTCAATCCTATACGCACACACCCTCCACACCATACACAGGTGCACAAACAACCTGACTGGGTTACAAGTGCTCGGTGATGAGTAAACCTTTGGGATGCTGCAATACCTGTAACTGCATTTTATAGAAAGCAGCAGCAACAGCAGTACTAGGGTCATAGTGGTTTTAAGTTCAACAATTTCTACAGGAAGATATAAGCTTACTCTAAACCAGCCCCAGGTAGTTAAAAAACCTGATCCTCAGACGTGCAAGCCTGTTTTCAGGGCAACAACGCAGAACTGGACAAGTTATTCTAAGTACTTCATACATTATTGCAATCACAGCATCTCTCAAATTCTTTAAACTTGGATAAGATATTTTTACATCAGCTGGCCTGATTCTTGTACTCATCTAAACCTCCCCCCTTTTCACAACTCACAGGAGCAGGCCACGCATTACAGAGGCCTGAGTGGGTAAGAATCATCACCAATGCCTCAGGACAGGGGCGATGGCAGAAGACTGGCAGGCAAACAATCCTGGAAAAGTAAGAGACAGTGAAAGCACCCATGAATAACCAACACCTGCCTACCCACTGAAGTACACTAATTATAGAGAATAATTGAGTGGCTGCTTTCCTTACTCAGGGAGGTGTTGATAAGAGGTACGGGTCTTCTCATACGTTACACGCAAGTTTAAAACGCTCTCCCTTGGCAGCAATGCACAGAAAAAAAGTCACCAGCTGTGACATTAACAGCTTCATTTTAGGTCTCTTTTGTTCAAGCAAGTAACTCTTCTACTCAGACGTACTACATGAAACAACCCTTTCTCAACTAAACAGATTTATTCAAGGCACACAGCAAAAACCTGAATGTAAAACCTGTAAGGCCCCCAACATTGGGAAACAGCCACGCTGTATTTTAACCCTGTGGAGTCCAAGCCTCACCAGTCCTGCCTGCACACACAGAAGGTGCAAAGGGGACGAGGGCTCCAGTGTCCTCCTACAAACCGAGCAATACTCCATTGTACCAACTCCTGCTTTTTTAAAACCAGATTTTCAGGGGAACTCAAAAACAAGACCATGCACCAACCTGCAGAGGAGAAGGAGAGATGTCTACAAAATGAGTTATTTCAGGACATGCACAGACATGCGAAACGGGACCTAGAACTTACTCTAAGCAGTGAATCCTTAAATGAGATGTTGTAAAGTAAGGTATGGAGAGATTTCACATAAGATGCTGTTTACTAGAAATATTCCAGGAAAAATGTATTTCAATTTAATAAACCTATGTTGATTTTATCCACAAGACAGTCTGTCCACTCAGTCACCATTTCTCAGAACTGGATGCATGGTGGGAACGGAATTTCTTTGTGGAAACAGGTGTGAACATTTGTTGGAGCTGCGTTCAGTTCTGCCTCACCCTGATAAAAACAGAATACAACCTTCATTAAAACTTCTCCTCATTAAATTAGATGTGGGATTTACGTTGTGCCACTGGCTGCCTGAACTTAAAAAATTTACACTTTTTTCTATAATACACTTCACACAGTGGCTGAAAAGAGACTGCTTGCATAACAAGTATTATGCAATTTCCCAAATAAATAATACCCTTGTAGGGGGAAGATTACAAAGTCCTGAAGATTTTCAAGGCTGCAGATTTGGCTTCAAAAGCACAGTCTGTAAAAACTGCATGCCATCCCAAATCTTCCTGATAATTACTGACATTGCATCAGCACCCAAAGATCCCACCAGGAACAGTGCCCCACTGCATATTAACAAAAGACAACCTGGCAAAACACACAATTCACCACCACAGTACCATCTCTAAAGAAGGTGAAGAGGTTGACACCAGCTTCAACAACAACAAACACCAACACAAAACAGCACTGATGCAGTTATGCTCACAAAATGGTACTTTGGTTTAGATAGCTTCTAGTCCTAAGATGGTTTTATTAAATCAGTTAAAAAATGAACAACAACAAAAAACAAAACAAAACAAAAACAATCACCCAACAAAATGCAACTTTATTAGCCATCTTCAGCCCAGAGTACATTGCCAATGCAAACACTGTAACAGAGCATCTCAAGCAGAAAACGTACCCTAAGAAAAAAGCCCATCAAAATACCATGCAACTGAGTGATCATCACAGAGATGTTTAAAAAAAACAAACAGCCCTTGCACTGTAAACAAGTCACAAATGGTCCAAGTAACTCATAGAGAGCAAACACAGAAGTAAAAAAGGAAGTCCAAGTGGCAGCACAGAGAAAAATAAAAGGATTTCACAAAGAGACACCAATGCCCACCAGTCCTCCGCTTTCAAATTTTGACAAACAACTTTCACAGGCCCAAACAAATTTTGCTTCTCCTTTATTTTTTATTGCTTTTATGATTTGGCCTTTCCCCTCCACTGGTGTGTCTCTTAATGCCACTCGGTCCCTAGCACACAGTGCTGGTGGTCCCAGCACGCTCCAGCTCCCGACAGCCAACACTGACACCGACCCTGTTCTGGGAGAGGAAAGTCCACGTACACCAACCCCTGCTCCAGCCACTGCACCACCAGGATCTCAAACCTCCACCTGGTGTGCAACTGCAGCCTTGTATTTTCACTGGAAATAGGCTGAAAGTGAAAAAGTGATTCCGTAAGTAAAAGAAGCCCATATTAGTTTAAATTCATTTGAGGTCCACTGCACATTTCAGGTCTTGGAGCCCTGGGAGGTTTTCACCAACAACTTCAACTGGGTATCAGGGAGCAGAAAAGAGGGACACGAAGTTTTGCAAAGGCAGCATCCATCCTGCCAGAAACTACAGACATAAAATTACATTTTCACAAATGAGCTAATCAGCCATGTTCCAAACATAAGCTGCATTTATCTCCTCAGAACAGCAGACTTTTTTCTTAATTATCCAAGGTCAATGCCAGTGAACATTGAGCAAACTGACACTCGGGGAAGCAATGTAGATACAAAACTGGAAGGCAGACAGCCTTTCATTTGCTTAGCAGCAGTATCACATTTTATACTGAAGTTGCTCTTTTTAGATGTGAGAATTTACTTTCTAATTAATCACCAATCAATAAATTTGATAAGGTACTTTTTTAGAAACAGAAATACCAAGTTCTGTACCAGCATAATTCTCCCTTTTCCATAGAATCACAGAATCAATTTTCCATTTAGGTTGGAAAAGACCTTTAAGATCAGAGTCCAACCAGAAACCTAACACTGCCAAATTCACCACTAAACCATGTCCCTAAGCGTCACATCTACACATCAACTAAGAGAGAAAAATATTTTTGAGATGTTGGGGTGTAAGGGTTTAAGACAACTGAAGTATCCAGTCAGACAAGAGGATAATAATTACTTTTTTTTTTTTTTAAATAAAACTCATCCAGAATTACAGCAACATCTCAGAATTTTGATCACCACATGTGCTTAAGATAGTCACAGAAGTTAATATAAACAACTTGAAAGCATCATACCCCCAGTTCAATACCTACAAGACAGGAGGTCTCAGGTGTACAGTCTCATCCGTTGCCTTGCTGAAATAAACAGCTTTTCCAGACAGGTTTGAGCTTGTCACAAAACAGAAACTACCTTGGAAATCTTAATAACCATTTCAGCTTCTCTAAAAACACACGTGGTAGACGGCTGACAGTTTTAGTAGTAGTGTATAGCAGAAAGGTACTGCATAATTTCCCTTGAAATTTCTGTTAAAAAAACTCAAGAACCAAAACATGTTATTATTCTCATAAGCTGAGGAGTTATTTCATGCAGCATCCATAATCACACAGCAATTGAAGACCTCTGTAATCACAGAAGCAAAGAATAGCTCCAGCAAGCCTAAGGTGAGCAGGATTCTTGGTTTGACCGGGTCCCGATGAGAATGACGTCAGAGAAAAAGAAGGGAAGGGGAAAGGCACAGAAAGGTGCTTCCATGCATCTCGTGATGGAACCAACACAACAGCAACAAACCTGCCCTGATCATAATGGTCCCGAGAAGAAAAGCATCATCCTTTAAGTGCACACAGCGGTCCTGAGGTGATACAGGGACTGCATGGGGCTGTATTTCTTTCCAAGTTGCATTCTAGTTTCCTAAGCTTGTTGGTGACATTATATAACTATTAATTACACTGCTGTTTGGCACGCTTTTAACTGTAATGATTCAAACTGCTTCCAGTATCTCACTAATCCAAAGTACAATCCTCTTGACAGCAACTGACAGATTCCGAGTATTCACTTCTAGCTGAAAGGGGGGGGGGGGGGACACAACCCCCCCATTTTTAGCCAATATCCCTGCTGATCAGACTCACAGCTCGGTCAGGGGCTGGGACACTCTGCCGACGGGACTCCAAGCCCTGCGTTAATGTGCTAAGTAGCTCGTAGCCCAAGGAATGGCAGATGAGGAGCAGCCCAGACCTACAGAGCGGTAAAATACAGAACGTGGCTGAAATACAGAGAAGTTAAGAGCAGTGGGCCAGGTGAGGCAGCGAGACACTGGGATCTGCACCCTGAGGTGGTGCCATCTCAGGGGTTTTCCACCCTTCTGGCAGCACAGCTGCACCCCACTGGGTGCTCGCTCCACTACTCCAAAAGGCAACCCCCAAAGACTGGCTGTGCTCGCACCCCAAAGCCCAACATCCACCCATCCCGGAGCAGCCGGGTGGCTCTGAGAAGCAGCTGGAGTCAAGCTGTGCTCAGCCAGCCAACGAAGATTTCTTCCCAAAGGCCATCCTGAAGTTCTAAGAAAAACAGAAAATTGGGTCTCTTTGCGCCTTCATTATCACAGGCACTGAAAGGTTTCAATCCTCAGCTACCAGACCCAGCAGACCCCCTCCTCAGATGCGTGGTCTGCCTTTGCCCTTCCCATCCACTCCGCCAGCACGAATCCTCCTTGCAAGCTCCAGCACAATTCTACATGCATTATTTATCCCTCTTGCTAAGTCATGCAGTGGGATAATTACTTAACTATTGTAATGATATTTTGCAATGGCTGTACTCTATTATTCTAATTGATTTTCATGGGATTGCTTTTGCTGCATGTTTTGAGCAAAAGAGCATATTTTCCCGTAGTGTAAAAAGCTAAGTTTGACATTCATTTTAGACCTAAGAGATGGATGTCAAAAGTGAATTTTTAGGATAATATCAATGTATTCTTAATTAAAACAATGTTGATATATTACTCAGATTTTTGCCATCTCTGCTAACAACCACTGAAGACATGTTTTTTCATAAACCCAATGAAATATAAAAATAGTTATTAACTATTCGTATGTGTTAATCACAAAGGTTTTTACTTCCAATAGGATGTTGTTTTCCTTCTAAGACTCTTCCCTGTAGGACTTCAGTTAGCATAATTACCAGACGTCTGAAAGGTGAAAGATCTGCAACATTTTTGTTCACCAAATAAGAGCTTAAGTCAAAACACATTTTTATGTCTTGCTTAACACCACATTAAATTTTACTAAGATAAATGCTCAGCTTAGGACTCAGAGAATTGTTACAGTAAAATACTAAATAAAACCAGTACTTTCTATATACTAACATGATTTAAGCTACACAGCAGAGCAGCCCAATTAAACAATTATTTATGTCTCCCTACCCCCAGGATATTCTTCAGGCTATGCGTGATTCAAGATGTACTTGTAGTAGTTTTGTGAAGCGATGAATAGGATTTCAAAAAACACAATAGTCCCAGTAGTTCAAAACTGGTAAGAAAACTTTTTCTGCCGCAAGCCAGAAATTCTTCCAGGAGGAACCTTACTTTAGAAGCTGCTAACAATAATACTCTGAACTAGAGCAGGGAGGAAAAGCAGCAAGCCACTGATAATCGACCCATTTTACCTACTAATAATCTGCTGGCTGCATAAGCGAAGGCATGGATACAACTCCATGGAAAAAGAATGCAATCTTTTTGATCCAAGTGAGTACATAGGTATATGAGGACTAGCATATTTGTACACCAACATCAAAGCCAAGCATTTTATACAGTTGGCAGTAGAAAGACTAAACTTTTGACAGATGAGACTCACCCAGAACTACAGCCCTGCAAAATTTGGTGAATATGCTGGACTTTCTGGGTATTTTGTTTCTTTCTGTTTAAGAACGTAAAAATGTTTGGTCACCATCTATGACTTACTTAAAAAAAAAATACAAAAACAAAACCAAAAAAACATATCCAAAGTTTTATCAGTATCAGCCCCCATTCAGACCTGAGAGGCTACAGGATGACCGAGAGCAACAAGCCGTCTGAGGAGTCCTCCACTTACATGGATACAGACCAAGTTCTTCCCCTGAGTCTCATTTAGGGCTTTATACAATACAACTCATTTCTCAATTCTTTTTTATCTATTAAAAACATCTCCCTGGAAAAAACCAGTCTTGGAACAAAGCAAGATCACAAAAGATAACCGTGTGAAGTTTCATGTCAACTTATTCCCTTTCTTGATGCATTGGTCTCGGAGGCCTTATCCAGCCCCTGCAGCTGACAGTGAAGTGCGGCACTGACTCCTGCAGCCTCTGGACACGATTCAGTAAAATCAATGCAAAGAGCAAAAGGACACATTCTCCACAAACGTCAACTACCTGTCGAACCAAGATGGAATTGCCAATGCTAGCATACTTACAAACAAGGCGATCAACTGGTATTAAATTAATTTCTTAGCATAGCGTCCATATTCCCATACCCATGACTAAGTAAACCTGTTCCTTACACTATATGCCTTCATGTAAAAAACAAAAAAGGCAAAAAGCCTCTCATGTTTCTAACAAGCTTTTAAAAACAAGTAAGTGTAGTACATAGCTGTACAATTTCATTGCTTCGAATTCAGAGTGCCAGCGGGAAAGTCAGTCTGGCTTACAACACACAAAAAAAAGGCAAGAGAGGAAAAACTAGAGATGGAAATAAAAACAAAATACTGCTAGGTGTTATCCCTCGCTCTCCCTGCACATTAGGAAAAACCCTGAGAACTGGCACAGAATTGTAACAGGTACCTTATTACGGACCGTTTTCCACGACTTGCTTGACATGCTGGGCTGTTGGCAGAAGTAATGCCTCTTCCAAGCAAAAGCAGTGAGACTGTCCTCACATTTTACATCTTTATAAATGCATATGCTGAACATGAAGGTGTGATCTCCCGTGCATTTCCAGGTTAGGTAGGCAGCATACAGGCATGATGTTCCACTGCCCTGTTTGTTGTTGATTTTTGCATCAATTGGTTAATTTGTAATTGGAAAAAAAAAAAGTCATCCTCTTCATACAGACCGGGAAGCTTCTTTGAATGCTGGTTGAATAGAGTGACTCTTGGCACAGCAGCATAAATTCCCAGCACACACTTGTACGTTCCCAGCCGACGCAACATAGGAGCCTTAACGAACCCTTCAGAGGTCTAAACTTCTGCATGCAAATGCGTGGTCCCAGCTTGCAGAGGTGCTGCAAAACTGTCACTGCCAATAAGTTGTGTAATGAACCTCAAAATTTCACAGTTTGAGCCCTGGTATTACAGACCATCCCTGTGGATAGCAGTCCCATGGACACTACTAACACTGGTCTCAGATGCATTAGATCTTCCTGACCTCAGAAGTTAAGCAACTTCCAACTTGAGTCACATCCGGTAATAAGTACTCCTAATTAATGACTCTTAATTGCTGCCAGAGTACTGTATTCCCACACCCATGATTAAGCATGTTCCTTACTCTGCTAACCCACATGTCAAATTGTGCAACTCTAACAACCCCATGCCTTTGGTACCCACACAGCTGTGTCGTTCCTCTGGTGCTTTAGGAGCAAAGACATCACTGTACATGACGGTGAAGTGAAGCATACAAAGCCTACCCACTGCGCTGTTCCAGCAGCTGTATCATCACTTGCTTTCTTGCTGCTCTTGCTCTTATTTTTAAATGATTATCTATACAGTTCAGAGAAAGGAAGGTGAACATTGTTTTTTAAGTCTGACTTCATGTGTCATTTTTGTTTTTGAGAAGACATTCCAGGATTTCAAAGCATTTTCCATTAACTTAACCTCCTATGAAGCCCTATGTAGGAGGGACTTCTTACTACATTTGCTTTACAGACAGATAAACCTACGCATGTGAATTACCCAACTGTCCAGAGTCACGCTAAGTTACAAGGTGGGGGGGGAAATCCCAGCAACAAGCAGTGCCCTGGGTGCCACCTCCCCGCTCGCAGTGCTGGCAGGTACACAGGAACACCCACCAGCCATCCAGAATAACACTTTTCTGCCAACATTTATAGTTTCATTGTGTGTCACGTGGGAACTATCCATCTCTGGACACTGAGATACTGCTTATGCAAGGCTTGCAGCCCTGTACCCTGTAACAGGAATGCTCCTGCCCACCCCAGGGAAAGCCCATGCTCATTCCCAATGGGACCACCTCCACCGAGCGGCAAGAGCCCCGAAAGGAGCAAAGCAGCCATGGAGGAACAGCCACTTGCAGGTTCACTCGTCCTCCCTGGGCGAAGCCAGAGGATGCCCACCACCCGGAGCACACCAACCTACCTTGAAGCTAACCTGAAGCATCCCTGCCGCCGCACAGCGGCGCACCACCCAGCCGTCCCTGGGACAAGCCACCCTCCATGGCTGCCGCCTGCTTCACCTTTCACTTTGACAGAGACTCAGCGCCATCAGCCACCAGTAGAGTAACTTCTACAACCCACTGGCTTTACTTTCAACACTTTGCCTCCAATTAAGATACATCGTCCTTTGAATCCCATGCTGGCACTGGGCAGCTGCCAATCTTTCCTACACAAGTCAAGCTACTTGTGTCTAAAACCACAAAAATGCACATAATTTGCCCAAAATAATTCATTATTTTTATGCCAAGCAGTTTTAGGTGATACAGGTTTACAAATGGCTAATACCATGCTGAATTGGAAACATTTCCTAGAACTTATTACCAGAGCTTCCTCTCCGTGCTAGCACTACAGAGGAAAGCCTCCCCTTCTGCTGCTACTGATGTGCTCTACCCTGTATCCCCAGGAGACAAATGACTGCGCCGGCTGATTGACTCCATCACAGGGCCATCGTCCATCAATGTATTACCTCTCTTACTGAAATCTCATCTCGGGAAGAGAAAGTGCTCAGTACCACTTCCGAAAAAAACAGTGAAAGCACTTGCAGAATAACAGCTCCAAGATACGTAATTAGAGCCAAATGTTTCAGCAGAAACACACATTTCCAACAACCTGGACATATATGCAAGCTTTGTCCAACCAGGACAAGCAAGATTTATGTTCTTCTACTAATCTAGATGATTGGGGTTTTCTTTTTTTTTAAACAAAGGAATGAAACACCTACCATAGACATAAACCTCTTGATCAAATTAAAACACAGACAGTGAATACAATCATACAGATTAAAGAATGGCAACTCAAGGATATTTAGCTAGCTGATTTGCTAATGGGTGAATTCCAGCCTCTTTTACACAGGCTCAAATCTCACTAAGATCATACTATCCCCATTGACACCTGCAAATAGAAGTGAAAAGACAAATCCTTCCATGTATTTATTTAGTACACAGATAACAAAAAAAATTTAAAAGGGAGCAATCCTATTCAATTAAGCACTACCCCTATAATTTAAAAAGCGCTGCACATTTGGGACCAGGGTGCAGGGGGTAACCCACGCTCAACACTCATCAAGCAGCGTTCTGGTCAACTTTGCAATGTCACTGAAGCCACCAAGTCCTAGGACTTATACATCCTCTGTCCACCTCCCAGGTTCAACTGTGTTAAATTGCACATGAATTACCCAGATACAGTTCCACACACCCAAAAATAATTTAGTTCAGGAAAAATATTTCAGATTATAATCAGGTCTCACACCTGTCTACTCAACAATATAAATCTGAAGAAGGCAGCTTTATCTCAGGCAAGGTATTTTGTCTCACTTAGCACTTCTGCATGCTACAAGCAATCCATCATAACTCTGAAATCCCAAAGAACAATCTGCTTGAGAAAACACATCTAAACATTTATTTCTTGTTTGCCCCTAAAGAGAATCCAAAACTGACTTGTTTTGCTTCCATTTTATTTAAAGACAACCAATCTGAGGAGATCCTCAAACTAACGTTTCTAGAACTCCTGAACATATTCCTATGCAAGTTGTAAATATAGTTTCTGGAAGTTTACACCTCCACATCGTAACTGACGTAAAGCATACACTGTGCTTACTTAAATATGGAACATTTCAGCTCTTGGCAAACTGCCATAAAATGTATGCTTCAAAAGTCTATCAGTCAGAAGGTTAAAATCAATTTGACTATTACAAGACTTCTGCTTCTGCGGTAAAGAACATAATTACAAGTTTTTAGTATTTTGATCCCTGTAGCATAGGGGCTTACCTCACAATCCCAGGCCAGTGTCAAGTAAGACCACATACGATTCAAAATCGAGTGTCCCGGCTTCAGGATCTGGCTTTTAACTTTCAGCAACACAGGCAGCACTTCAATAATAATTTTTGCCAGTTAGTTTTATCTATGGAGGAGTTGAGATTCACCTGACTGATGATACCATGTTACTGAACAGTGAAACAAAACCCACCAGGCCAGCAAGAAGTGATGCTTGTCCCCTTCGTTTATATTTGAGCCAGTCAGAATTAAAATCTTTCCAATGTTTAACACGCAGTGAATTTGTTGATGTACCAATTAGCACTCTGCTATAAAGAATACACTCCTAATTAACAGCTGGCTTATGGGAAGAGGGATGCTAAGGATTTGGTCATACCTCCAGATGTACCAAAGAAGTGTGGAAAGAGCTCTGGTTGATGTAAAGAAAATCTGCCTGCAAAGAGACAATCAATGTATTTAGTATGTGTCAGCTGTAAAAGGAACTTACATAAATGTAATGGAGACATTTCCACATTATTTCTGTCCTATCGTGTAATCCAGAGCATCTGCTTAGAGTGGCAAGTACAGGCTGCACAGTATTTGTGGTCTGCTTTTTTTGCCGTGTCCTTAATAAACATGAAGTGGCAATAACGATAATTTGCCCTTACCTGTCTGAAACACGCACACTTTAAATAAAGCCTCACAAACCCTCCTGTAAGACCCCTTCCATCTGGAAACGCCCAGATTTCTCCTTTTACTTTATGAAGGAGGCTAGTGCAAAGAGAGATAAAAAGTACAGCTGCAAGACATAGCCACAGAAAGAATCTGTCTGAGTCTTATTTCAGGTCAGAGTTACGTATTACGGAACTCCAGCACACCTTGCGAGTGACCTACATTGCGGGACTGAAACCCACTAACCTACAGAACCACCCGAAATCCCGCAAAATAGGTCAGTGGGTTTCGTTGTAAGCAGAATTACGCAGACAAGGCGAGATGCACGAAGGACAAGCAGAGCGCATCCTTCACCCAACACAGGAGCGTGCTGCAAACAGTTCTCTCTCACCCTGCTACCATATTCCAGCACACCGGCAGGACTTCCCAGAAGTACCATGAACTTCTGTGTTTCTCACCGAGGGACCCTGGAAGGACCTGTCTGCTCGCTCAAGCCCAACAGAGCAGGAAGAAAAGGAGCAGCACCGCAGCGAGGAATGGTAAGCCTACTAACAGCAAAGCTGTTGAATTCACGTTGCGAACACAAAGCGGGTCCTGCAGTAGCCAGAGTACAAGTGACACCTGATTCACAAGCAGCAGTGAACTAGCCTGGAGTTACAGCTGAGGTGTCCAAGCTAGAGCACAGGAGCTGGATGTGGCCAGCCAAAATAATCCATCCAGCCCACGGCACATTACCTGCCAACATTCATCCCTCACTGGTCTTGAGCCCCGCAGCACTACGAGCTGCCGGGGAACACTAACAGGCAGCACAGGACAGCAAGCCAAGATCCCGCAGGAGCTGGGGGTGGCCACAGGGAACGACGCTTCGCACCCACCACCTCCCTCCTCTCGGCAATTGCGCCGGTCAACACTGCACAAACACTTCTCTATTTCCAGTTCATACAAGGTTCCACTTATTAGATGAGCCCACACCAGAGTGCAAATACACACGCCGGTCGTGCAAATGCAGCAGCCCCTCCACAACCAGCTGACGGGAACATGAAACAACAGGGCAATTAAGAAAGGCACGCAGAGAAAGTTGCTCCGCATTCCTCTGCCTACCAGTTCCCCACGAGGACCTGCCGAGAGCCAGGGCCAGTATCCCAGTGGACACAACGTCTGTTTACGGCAATAAAGAAAGTTCCATGCCCTCTCCTCCTACACGCACATACATACTTTGATTTAGGTTCCCAACTCCCAAAAAAGCACTCTGTGGAGGAAGGGAAAAATGAGTAATATCCATGCTGCATATTATCAGTGATAGATTAACATGCTCAGTGTTGCCATTTATCAATTTGATCTTTACACAGTCTCCAACAGAAATCAGCAAGAGATCTTTAAACCTTGCTATCCACAATCATTTAACTCAAATGGGTAATCCACATGAACACCATAACACACCTTACCCACACTAAAGATTTTACTGTGTTATTTAACATAAAGACACCCCCCACCCAATAAAAAAGCACCACAAGAAGTATAGCTATTATTCCTTAATAGGATCCCACCCAAGTGGTAGAAGCAAAGTGAGTCACAGCAGCCACCACAGCACCTACAGTGCTTGTCACCTACAGCATTTCGGGCACCCAAACTTGGCAACCATAGCAAAGGGGGTATTGCCAATGTACTGCATGTCAATACTGAGGATCTTCCCTGCTGAGAATGATTTCCCAGAGGTGCTGAGACCCAAGAGAAATCCTGGGGTGATGGTAATGAGATCATTAATGCCAGAGCCAAACACTAGCAAAGAGCAAATCAGGATACAACGCTTACTTCTTTCAGCCGAAGTACAAGACACAGATCTTATGCCAGTGTTATGCTTGCACCAGGATGACAGATAATAGCTGATCTGAAGCTGAACAGCTTCATCTGCTCAGATGAAGTCTCACAGACTAACTCTATGTTACTTAAAAAAAATAAGCGTAGCATGAATCTGTACCAGTGGTCAGTTTACAATGGATCAATACTTCAAGTCACGTGGCTGAGGCACCTGGGGTCCAGCAAGACGAGTCATGAAGTCAAACCACATCCCCACAATCTGGGGCTTGCTGCGAACCATCAGCACTATCTGCTTTGTAAAATGCTAGGTTTGCAAAGCGCTCCTCCTGTCCTTAGCTCCCATGCCCTGGTGGGTTTGCCAGACCTAGCAGAAGTACTCCTCATCTACAAACTCATAAAATAACAGTTAATTACTTTTAGACAGTGCTAGCAAGCAAGGCATGAGACAACAGAGCTCTCAAGAACTCTCTGCACATAGGCAAACATTTTGCAAACAGGTATGGTGCATTCCAGTGCTCGGAACTACCAAGGCAGATTTACACTGCTCCCATCCATTACCAACAAAGGAGTCCCCAAGGTGACACATCCTGAAGATCTGGGTGGCCCCATGAAGCACTGGCATGACTCTAGGCTGTTACAGACCACGGTTCGCTCCACCTCATCCAACTGCCATGTAACTTCAGTGATCAGGGAAAAGCAGGGATGATTTAACCATCGATCTAAATGGCCAATTAGTAAAACAAATATTCCAGATGAAAGGCACCAATGGCTCTTCCACAACAGCTTTTTCCGTAAGAGTCACATACTCCATTTTTATAGAAAATAACCCACTCAAAGGCCAGTTATGATACTAAATAAAACCGACCTCCATGCAGGTGAAAGCTATTTAACTCAAAAGAACTGAATGAAACCACTTTGCTTCCAACCTACACCACAGCTACACACAAAGCAAGCATGTTTAGAAGAACAGTCCTGCAAATACATAGCAAATAAGCAGGGCACATATTAGTCGCACAGAGGTCTGGATCATGAGCCTGACTCCTCATTCCAGGAATAGCAGAACTATCTAGTGTCTATTCTGGTCAACCCAGCTTGGATGCAGAACAAGAGAATACTTTTCAATGGTGACATGGACAGTAGTTTATGTCCTTCAAGGTGTTAGCTTAGATCCTGCAAACATGCAAAGGAATTTTCTGGAGATCTGAAGGGAAACAAAAGTCAGCAGCTGAAACACCTGTTCCACACGAGAGAAAATTAATTTTAAAATTATGATGAAGAGCTTCAGCTTGGCCTCCCCTCAAAAATAAGGACGGCAAAAGAGTGAAGCACTACTGACATACACTCCCTGAGCACTCCACAATGAAATGTATGTTCAAATCACTTGATGCAAACTCCAAACCATGCACTTTAGGCATACAGGTATTAGGAACAAATATAACAAAAATGCTATTAAGTGCATGCCTTGCAGAGGACATACGCTCTACAACTTGTTAATTGTGTACTAAAAAGTCACGTTCTTTTGTTAACTTGCACATCAGACACGGAGTTGTTGCTCTCACATCTTCCACTGACTTTGTTTAGTGCATTTCTCTGTAATCAAGGCACATTCATGACCAAGAATGTGAAGTTTGGACAAGGAAAGCACTTGCCCTAAAGTTCGAGAAAAATTAAAATTGGACAATCTCCACATTGCACCACTTGCCTATTTATCCAAAAGGAAAACTTCAGAAAACAGTAACTACCTCTGTGAAATCAGAGGGAGGGGGAAATGTTCTCCATCACAATTTTGTCTGAAAGCAATCCCATGCAGAAACACTCCGTGCCTAGGAGGAGAGAGGAAGCTACAAGAGGTTAACAGGAACACAACATACTGTTGTGTTGGACGGGGCTCTGAGCAATCTGATCTAGTTGAAGATGTCCCTGCTCATTGCAGGGCGGTTGGACTACATGACTGCTAAAGGTCTTATCCAACCCAAAGATTCTATGATTTTGGGATATGTAAACCGTCAGAGAACCGAAGGGGAGGAAGAGCAAGAATACCATTGAGAAAAACAAATGGAAACAGGGAGCCATTGCCCACCCTCAAACAAGAACACACAGCTCCCCATAGCGGGAAATATGAGGCCAAATTCTGCCCTCACACTCCTAGCAAATCCAAAGTAAACTTTCCTTACGTATCTGAAATAGTAATGGATATTGGAAGGGAACACATGTCCGTGGAGCAAACATCCCAGCAAAAGTTTTAGTTCAAGCCTTCTCCTGTGCACAGGAGCTGGTGGGGCTACACCAGAGCAAACCACCAGAAGAGCCACAGGACACATGTGGAAGTGGTGGTCCCTGCACCATTACACCAATACAAAAACTTCTGGGAAAGAAAAAAAGTATTGTACACCCCGGCAAACACACTACCATTGCTCACTCCCAAGCTAGCCAGTTAAATCATTGTCTCGTCCAACTGAACATTGTGTTGAACATAGCTCACACCTTTGCCATGATCCTCACAGAAGGAAAACCTTAGAAAAACTCAACATACTTGCCTAAATAGAGTGCAATAAAGTTTAACCATAAAAAGCAAGAATAAAGTTGAGAAAGGAAGTCAGTGCCATACTTGAGTACTGGGTTTGTTACAGTAAGTACTACAGGTTTAACGCAATCTTTGCATGAAAACTCTCCATTCTCTTGAGATGGATTTGACTTCTCATTTTTATTTAAAAGTGCAACTGAAATATTTATAAACCGCCCCTTGAAAAAGCGTTCAGGTGCAATTTAACTGTTTAGCATCTATAGTGATTTTGACTTGGCATGTCAACTCTAAAACACACTGTGTTTGAAGCTCTCTTTATGAGATTCTAGGGAAAGGGGGTAGTTGGATTTGAGAAAAGTAAGACTTCTAACTGCTGCCAGCCATCCCTCCCAGACTATATCGAGGCTGAAAAAATATACACGTGGTAAGAATTAGCTAACATCCTAACTAGTACTCAAATCAGAGAATATTTATCAACGAAAGTAATTTCTACAGCAAAGAACTGGCTTCAAAGTTGGGGGGGGGGGAGAGAGTATGTCATACCAGATATTAATAAAAAAACTGGGCATACTGTAATTGCACACAATAATTTGATGAAAAACAGTTGCCTCACCATGTCTGTGATGCCTGTCTTTCTATTGAGCTTTTTAAGAAGCAAGTTTGATAAATTTCCGGTAAGTGTTATTGAAGTAAGCCTTAATGAAGCAAGGCAGTTTTAAATGTGGAAAAGTGTCATCAACTTGTCAAATTGCAACTTAAAAGTCAAGCTCATCAGACACCTTGTATTTCAAGTAATAAATTATCAATCATAACTTGTTAAGTATCTTTACATCAGTCATTTATTTAAAAAATTCTGAAGAATTTCCCCGGCATTGACTTGTACATCACATACTGTAACACTCAAAGCAACACCACAACAAAGAACTCTGACCTCCCAGGTCTTCTCAGCATACAATGCTCACTCACAACATTCAATCACTCCTGCTTTCAGTTATATTTATTCATAAATTATATAAATATGCAAGAAGACATGATGGTCCATTGAGTATTTTAAATACTTTCTCAAATTCTACAAACAAAAGCAATTTAAAAAGCAGCAAAAATGAATAGAAAGCTGATGAATTAAATGAATTAAAATTAGAAGCCATTCATAAGGGTCCATTAAAAGCTAAACAGAAGTACAATGTTCTAGACATGAGGATCACATCTGCAAGTAAGGCTACAGTTCTTCACCCGAAATCATCAACTGCTATCCCTCTTAAGGGCCCTTTAAAAGACAAAACATCCTACTACATCAACAAACAGTTTGAAAATTATCATTTAAAAAAAAAAGTAAGGGCACGCGAGAGAAAGCTGCTGCTCTCAAAATGAACATCAGCATGGTGGCCAAATGAAAACAATTGAGTCTGATACAAGATACAACCCATATGGACTCCTACATCTCATTAAGGCTCTCCTCCCACAAACACCCATGCACATGCTTGAGTGATGCCGTGAGAACTTGCAGTGACGGCAAGGCTACGCACTGTAGTAGCACAGTTAAATAGCAGCCGACTGCAGATCAGCGTGTTTCACCTGAGCCAAGAGGGAAGCCAAGGAAACAGATACCCACAGAAATCAAGCGTGCTGTGAAGGTTTAGTTACATGACACAACAGCATTTAACAAAATGAGTGAAGAAATCAGCTGTAGCATACAGAACACTCCTGTCCTGAAAGCTCGACCTTACTCAATGCTGAAACAATTTTAAATAGCGTAGTTGTAAGTTCAACATCTCTGTAAATTTTGTAAAAGGCATAGGGATACTTGTAACCGACGTGCATCATAAAACACACGGTGAAGTACTACAGCACTCTGCTGCTATAACTCAAGAGTTTCAACGGCCCAAAAGCATCCTCCCTATTAAAAATGTAGGCACTTCACATTGTTTAAAGCACAGCATGAACAATAACTAACCAAACACGCTTTCACCTCCTTTGTCAACCAAGTCAAGACAGCCAAGTCATGGAAACAGCCTGCTGATGAGAGCATCTCGATACACCGTTTCACCCAAAGGAGGAAAATTATGTCTTTCACAATGGAAGTCTTACAGACTACTTCCTCGGCAGAGCAGAGCAACGGGAACTCAAATTTGCAAGGTACAGTATGAACAAAATCAGAAGTCAACATGGTAGAACAAATCAGAAAAAGCAGAGCACCACACGCCTGTTTGAGTGCAAACTGGTATTTCCAGGACAAACTTTCCAAACAAACCCATTAACTGTGCGAGTGCAAGATGGGGTGGGGGGGGAGAGGAGGGCGGGGAAGGAAGAGAGATTAACTACTGTATGTCAGCTTCACCATCTCGTAAAGACTTCCAGTTACTCAGCGCAAGGCAATCAGAGAGACCTGACAGCTAAAGCTTCCAGAAATCCGCACCATTCCCACACTGAGCACAAAGCCGATTCCTTTCAGATGACAACAGACACCAAGAGATCAACATCTCAGGAAGGGAGTTGTTCTCCTGGCATCTTTAGTTTCAGCCGTTTCCCTTCTCGCTCCCTAATCCTCAATCATTTCTACTCCTGTAGAAAGCACAGGTATATCTCCACCCAAAACACAGAAAACCACCTGCCCCAAACCACAGTCTGAATGTTTCTGGATGCCTGCAGATCTCCAAGAGGTCCTTCATACATCAGCAACAAAAAAGCACAGAACAACAAAAAGATTCAGGTTGATGCCACATCCACAAAACATGTCTTCCAGCTCTAATTAAGCGCTTGAAAGAGAATTTTTAAAATCCACAAGCTTTTGAACAGGGACAGAAGGGACTGCATGGGGGGAAGGGGGAGTGCAACCAGCTGAAATCTGGGCAACAGCGAGAAAAATCAACAAGTCTGCGCAGCCCAGTGCGGAGCGAAAGCCGTGCTGAAAGGTGCGGACATACCTTGTGGAGGTGCCTTTCCTGACATCGCAGATGCTGCATTTGAAGGCTTCGGCGCTGTTCCTGAAGGTGCACACGCTACAATCCCAAAAGCCTTCGTCGGCTGCAGGTTTGGCTTGCCTTTTCGGCCTTGAGGAGGGGGAGGGAGAGGGGAAGCGTGTGTGTGTACGTGTGTGTTTGGGGAGGAGGAGAGAGGCGGCGGGAGGAGGAGGAGGAGGGAGAGGAGGAGGAGG